>NC_057798.1:419931269-419938372 GCF_018294505.1 Triticum aestivum
CGACGGCGGCGGCGGCCCGGTCGGGCCCCGGGGCGGGCCGCGGGTGGGCCGAGCGGGCCCGGCGGCGGGGAGGAGAGAGAGGAGACCGGCGGGGTGACGTGGTGCCTCCTAATTGGCTGCAAGCGGCGGCGGACGCGTCCGGCGACGAGATGGACATGTCCGGCGGCGCGGAGGGAAATTAGGGTAGGGTTTGATCTGCGCGGATTTTCGGGGGAGGCCACATATTTATAGGTAGAGGGAGCTAGGAGAGTCCAAATGAGGAGCGGTTTTCGGCCACGCGATCGTGATCAAACGACCGAGAGCATGGAGGGGAGTTTGCTAGGTTTTGGGCCACTTTGGAAGGGGTGTTGGGCTGCAAGGAGAAAGGGGCTTATACGGTTACCCTGTTAACCGTTGGAGTACCAAACGACCTCCAAATGGCACGAAACTTGACAGGCGGTCTACCGGTGGTATACCAAGGCCACTTGGCAAGCCTCGGTCCATTCCGAGAAAGTTTAGTACCCACTCACAATAGGAGAGAAAAGGGGAACGCCAGAGAGCATAGGAGCACCGGATTGCAAAACGGACAACGGGGAAAAGGCTCGGATGCAAGAGACGAACTCGTATGCAAAATGAAATGCACATGATGACATGATAAAATGCAACACGCAAGTAAATGACATGGCAATGACGACGAATAACTAGCGGATACCTGGCGCATCGGATCCGGGGCGTTACAACACTCCTCCACTAACAAGAGATCTCGTCCCGAGATCTTAGGACCGAGACGGAAGGGAAAAGGAATGAGGTGAAACAAGAACTCTGGAGAAGAAGCAAAGAATCGAGAGCACTCGAGAAGAAGAGAAGAACGACGAGAATGACGAGAACCAGAAGCTCACGGAATCAGACAGACTATGAAAGCACTCCGGTTAGAACGAGATAAGAAACGAATAAGACTGAAAGGATTTAGGCAACACTCTGGCTGAAAATGGAAGGAATAGAACATGAACTTGAGAGGATGGAATGACACCTGACGAGAAGAACAGACAATGCCTCCGGAAGAATTAAAGAATGGAAAGAAATAAACTTAGAAGGAAGGATTGAATGGAGTTGTTGAGAAAATCAACAACGAAAGAATAAGCTTGTCGTGGACTTATGGATAACATCTCAGAAATTATGAGGTGATAACCAGCCCAAACGGAAATGATTTGATAGCTGAGAGGAATGAAGAAATGCAAAACTCCACTTCAAAAGAATATGGAGGATTAATTGCACTTTGAGACGCGAGAAGAAAAGATACTTGAACTCCACCGACAAGAATCTTGATGAACACTTGAAGAGTGAATTAAATCATGAAGAACCACCATGAAGAACTCCGGTGACAAAAGCATGATGAGATAGAATGAAAGATGAAAAGAATAAGATTAAAACCTTGCGGTGATTTAGATGGGGGTTCCGACAAAAAGGCCAAGGAAATTTGAACTCCGGAAAGAAAGGATGAAAACACTTGGAACTAGAATTTATTCCTCAAGAACAAACTCTGAAGGAAGGGATTAACCACTTTGAGGAAATAACAATTAAGATTTATTATATGCTTATCCTTCATCAAATTAAATTGATGACAACAATGGATTTTGCATACTACTTATTCTTCTTGAAAAGGATTGAGAAGTGACATATCGCAAACTTGAGAAGGTCTTCAAGAACCACCGGCAGGATTGGAAAGATCGAATGGATTAAAATGATAATCAAGGAAAAGAATCTTGAACGAACCTCCATAAGAATTCGGAAATGACTGATGAAAGAGACTTAATCACCGAGAAGAATTAGAAGAACAAATATGCTTGAGGGGATTTAGATGCAAAAGAACAAATAGATCAAGAGCTGATTAAAGAACACTTGAACGAAGCACCGGGATAATTGGATAACGGTAGCTGCAATGATGGCCTCCGGTGAAAATAAACGGGGAAATAACTTCTGACATACTCCGGATGGGTAAGAAAAGGATATCTGACAAATGAAACAATTCGAGCGGATAATATGAAGCTGGAACCATGAAACTTCGAGAGAATGGACAAGATTTAGAAGGAACTCTTCTTCGGTCTTCGAAAGACGACGGGAAACACCAGCAAAATTATTGAGGCACTCCGGGAGAATGGAAAGCAAAGAGGTTGAGCCAACAATGAAATGATTTGAACTTGATCTTGGAGAAGGCATGTGACTGATGAAATTCATTCTTATGTCACACTTGAAAAGAATTGAGAATAACTACGGGTAAATTAGAAGAGTCAGGTAAGATCCTGGGAAAAGACCTGTGGGTTAGGGCCCACTAAAATAGAACACCGTTGGAAAGGATTATTGAACAGGTAGATGATGCACCGGAATAATTGAAATATTTGAATGAGGTGACAACCTCGAATTAATTAGAACACAGACGAATCTCCTGAGATGTCTTGAGCACTCCGGAAGGATAAACTGGTGAGAGGCGCACGAGCAAGGAGAACACTTGATCCAAGGGAAATAATACAAACAACACCGAAAACTTGAATTGAGTCCACCGGAGAAGAAAAGAGATGAAGAATGTCCACTGAGACGCGAATTCACCGGTTGAAATAATTAACGAAAGACTGAAGAGGTTCTGCACGAATGAGATTGATGGCCGAGAGAGAGACAGACTCCGGGAAGAAAAAGGGTGGGAGGGCGGGAAAACAAAGGCAACTTGGAAGGGGAAACCGACGAATATCTTGAAGAGAACACCGGTTGAAATCATTGAGGAAAGAAAGCAAAGACTTCACACGAGTAGGATGGATACTCGATTACGGACTCCGGTTTCAAGAAGAAGAAGGGTGGGCCGGTGGGAAAGAAAACAACTGAGGATTGAACTCAAAGATGAAGAGGCTCGAGTCAAGTGACGAGAAATGCACCGGATGAAAAGAGCTGAGAGACAATGATCGGAAAACCAACTGCGCGATCGTAAAGAAAAATGTGAAGGGGAAGAGGAGTAATTCAAAACACCTACGTCAAGATTCCTCACCAGAGCGACGAAGAGGCTGAGGAGTAAAAAGAATTCCTACTCTCCGATATAATTAAACTCCAAAAACAGTTTTCTTCTAGACTCAACAACGGCCAGACTACACGATCAATCAAGGGGGCTCCTAAGGTCGGTCGAGGCTCTAATACTAACTTGTCACACCCAATATGCGACCATATCCAAAAGGAACTCGAAGGTCCCACCAAGGATAGACCCTGCATATTGAAACGCTTTTGCAAGGTGGATATCATTACATCAACATTACATAATAGATGGGGATACATACAAGAGGCATACAATGCCACACGAATACAACATCACAATACATAAGAGCAACATCCGACTATGGATGAAACATAAACAGAAACTCAAACGACATCCACCCTGCTAGCCCAGGCTGCCGACCTGGAACCTATCCCCTAATCGAAGAAGAAGCAGAAGAAGAACTCCAAGACAAGCAAACATCGCTCTTGCGTCATGATCATCGCAAAACCTGTACCTGCAACTGTTGTTGTAGTAATCTGTGAGCCACGAGGACTCAGCAATCCCATTACCATGGGTATCAAGACTAGCAAAGCTTAAAGGGAAAGGAAGGGGTAAAGTGGTGAGGCTGCAGCAGCGACTAAGCATATATGGTGGCTAACATACGCAAATAAGAGCGAGAAGAGAGCAAGCGGAACGGTCGTGAACTAGCAATGATCAAGAAGTGATCCTGAACTCCTACTTACGTCAAACATAACCCAAAAACCGTGTTCACTTCCCGGACTCCGCCGAGAAGAGACCATCACGGCTACACACGCGGTTGATGCGTTTTAATTCGGATCTGGTGTCAAGTTATCTACAACCGGACATTAACAAATTCCCATCTGCCTATAACCGCAGGCACGGCTTTCGAAAGATTATACCCTGCAGGGGTGTCCCAACTTAGCCCATGACAAGCTCTCGCGATCAATGATGGAATAGACCTTCTCCCAGGAAGACCCGATCAGAGTCGAAATCCCGGTTTACAAGACATTTCGACAATGGTAAAACAAGACCAGCAAAGCCTCCCGCTGTGCCGACAAATCTCGATAGGAGCTGCACACATCTCGTTCTCAGGGTACACCGGATGAGCCAGACGTCGGGTTGGCATAGACCCTGATTGCCCAGGGGGCGCCGGACATCGCTCGGTTCGGACCAACACTTAGACAAGCACTGGCCCGGGGGGACTAAAATAAAGATGACCCTCGGGTTGGCCGACCCAAGGGAAAGGGATAGGTGGTGGTGAGGCAAATGGTAAAACCAAGGTTGGGCCTTGCTAGAGGAGTTTTATTCAAAGCAAACTGTCGAGGGGGTCCCATAAATCACCCGACCGCGTAAGGAACGTAAAATCCGGGAACATAACACCTGTATGACGGAAACTAGGGCGGCAAGACTGGAACAAAACACCAGGCATAAGGCCGAGTCTTCCACCCTTTACCAAGTATATAGATGCATTAATAATATAAGAGATATTGTGATATCCCAACCAAAATCTTATCCACCATGGAGAAATCTTCAACTTCACCTGCAACTAGCAACGCTATAAGAGGGCTGAACAAAGCGGTAACATAGCCAAGCAACGGTTTGCATAGGAAAGGTGTCAAAGGTTAGAGGTTGACATGGCAATTTGGGATGGCTTGATAAATAGGTAATAGGTAGCGCAGCATAGCGATAGAACGAAACAACTAGCATAGCAATGATAGTAGTGAGATCCAGGGTAGCGGTCATCTTGCCTGAAATCCCGCTAGGAAGAAGAACGAGTCCATGAAGAAGACGAACGGATGAAGCCGAACCAAGCGTAGACGAACGAATCCTCACGATCGCAACGAAACAGGAACTATCGAAAAGAAGCACACAACAAGGTAAACACACCACACATGAACAAGGCATGATGCACGAACAAGCATGATGCAAGACAAGACTACATGAAGCTACTCATGGCAAGAGATGATGCAAACAAGAACAACACATCAAGGCAAGTTTAAATGAGGCCGGGAACAACATATAACAATCCCGGTAAGTTCTCATATGCATATTTCGAAATTGGTCCAGATCTGAATAAACCTTATGTTCAAGTTGTTAAACAGCAAGTTAAGATGCACAAAGATGATCTACACGAGTTTCTAGTCAAGTTACATATAAAGTTCATTTAATTCGGAGCTACGGCCTAGAAGATATGAGCAAAACAAGATAAACATGGCATTGATGCAAAATGCACCCAAACATCAAGCAAACACCTCAAAACAAGGATGCAACATGATAATATGAAACTACATGCAATTCTAAGCAAGTTTCATATAGAGCACACTCAAAACGGAGCAACGGTTCAACACACACACGTGAAACAAGTTATAGCTACAATCTGTCCAAAACAGCAACTAGACATATTGCAAGCATCAAAAATAATATGCTACAAGACCTCAACAAGAAAAAAAAGGCATGGGCATGATGTAAAGGTAAAGCATTATAAAATATGAACACTGAGCTAACTCCAGAAATCACTAGAACATGCTCAAACACACATGGTAAGATTGCAAGTAATAACAATTCAGACTTTGCAGGAAATAACATCAGGTTGCAATGTTTAGAGCTATCAAACAACATGTTACAGGAACTTATCATGGCAAACAAAGACATGGCATGAATCTACTGATTGCATAGATCAAAAGTCCCTTACTAACCATAAGCCAAAAAGGATCAGAAAATATGATGGCACCCATGTAAACATAGCAAGTTATATTACAGATTCATACATGGCAGGAACAGAATTATGAAGGCATGTAGATGAGCTTGTGCAACTCACTACAGAGCAATACATGGCATGGAAAGGCACCCAACAGTAAGAAGACATGTTTGTGAAGCTAAGCATGGCAATAGCAAGGTCATAGGGTACATGGATCACTAGGAAAAGACATGGCAACAACTGAACTTAATGTTAACAGGCTGACAGCAACATTTTCAAGCAACTTTGGAGCAAGATATGAACAACCTACAACAAGCTATAAATGCAACCAAGGGCATGGATGGACAGAGCATGACATGTAGATCAAAACATATTTATAGAACATCTCCAGATTATGCATAGAATGATTAGTAGCAACATGTTTATATGGCATCACGAAATAACAGATTCAGCCTAGCAAAACAGCAACATCATGTACACTACTTAACAAGCTCGATTCACTCACCACAAGTCATTGCATGGCAAGATAAGCATAGCAACATCAAGAAGACATGTTTGTGAAACAAACCAAGTTAAGAACAAGTCCATAGCATGCAAGGATCAACTACAACAAGCTTGGCCAAATTGAATAACATGTAAACAATCTGTCAGGAAACATTTTGAAGCAAAATTAGAGCACAAAAATGACATGCTAGACTACTCCATAATTGCAACCAAGGGCAGGGATGGATAGACAATAACCACATGTTCAAAACATCCTTACTGAAATATCTCAAAATATGCAAGGATCTCTCTGTAGCATCAAGTTTACATGGCATCAAAATAACAGCAGAACAGGGACTAAAATCAGCAATATCACGATGCCTAGTTTGCATGCTTGTGCTAATCACCACATTGATCACAAAAATACATGGTAAGCACCTCTGTAAAGAAGACATAGCATAGATTAAAACACATATAGTTATTAACCTCATAAGATGCACACAACAATCATGGCAAAAATGACAAAAGAGCTCGTTTTGTTAACAGACAGCAGAAAACATCATGAAGCACTCTTACAACGATGATTCAGGCATCTAGATGACCTCAAATGAATATGATGCAATGGAATGAAATGATGTACTCTTCGAGGCGAACAATTTGACATATTACACGCACGAAACGAAGCTACGGATGCAGAGATATAATGCAACGAACATGGCATGATTATGCAAAATAACAGGGACAGGCATTTCGGGGGCAACCTCCAGATCTGCACGGTTTTCAAAGCGGCGGCGGATCTCGCCGGAGCAGGGCGCCAGAGTGGAAGGAGATGACGGGGCCGGCGGATCCGGGGCCGGGGAAGGCCGGGGAGGCGGCGCCGGCGACGAGGGGTGGCGGGGCAAAGCT
>NC_057798.1:419939154-420022689 GCF_018294505.1 Triticum aestivum
GAGACCGGCGGGGTGACGTGGCGCCTCCTAATTGGCTGCAAGCGGCGGCGGACGCGTCCGGCGACGAGATGGACATGTCCGGCGGCGCGGAGGGAAATTAGGGTAGGGTTTGATCTGCGCGGATTTTCGGGGGAGGCCACATTTAAAACAATACAGAGGCTAGCCAACTCGCATGGAGAAGGCTCCGCCGATTTGAGCCTTCGTTAGCCGTTCGATTTTGGTCAACGCAGTCTTTTTTTCACTGCTGGACGTTGGATCGTGGCTGGAAAACGTTGGTGCAATTTTGACCGCGCGGTGAATTGTGGACAGGGAATGACCTGTGGGCTCGGGGCGGGATCTGATTGGCTGGGTTTCCCATTTTTGGGTGCGCGGGCAGCCTCTCCTGCCGCGCCGCGTGCGCACGTCGTGGCCTCGTGGGCGCTGTGCCATTCCCGGTTCCTGCTCACCCCTCTCGTTCGCCTGTTGGTGCAGCTGCAAGTGGGTCTACCTGCTCCTTGGTCCCACACGCCGGTCTGATGGCTGTGGCTTTTTCGTGTGAGCGTTGGCTACCGCATCGCATCGTGGGTCAAACGCGCGCTGTCCGTGTCGTGCGTTACGGGGAGCAGTTGTGCAGGGATGGGCCGATGCGTGTGTTGCCGGCTTATGCACCCGCGTCTGCCCTATAGTGCTGATGGGTGGACAGAAGTTTCTCTGGTCCCATTCGTCGGTGGCCCTGGCTGCGCCTCTCGTCGCGGTCGGGATTCGCCCGTGCGCTGCGCTCGCTCTACGGAACGTGCAAAAGGGTCAAAACCCTAGCCGCCAGCAGTTCTCGTCAAGCTCGCGCCCCCTCTGCCTCGTCTCCTCCCTGCTCCCTCCTCTCCCATGACGCCGCCCTCGAGCCCGCGCCGCCTCCACCTCGTCTCCTCCCTTCTCCCTCCTCTACAACGCTGCCGCCCTCGATGCGCCGTAAGGGACGCCGTTGACACGTCGGGGATACGCAGCGGCGGAGCTCAGCCGAGCACAGCAGAAACCCACTCCTAACCCTATTTGCTCGATTGACAAGAGCAGGGCAACGGATTGGATCGAGGGCGCCCTGGCCTCACTGCCGCTGCACCTGGATTCTCTAGCCGCTGCGTGGAGTCGCCCTGGCCACCGCGTCGAGTCACCTTCGTCGCCGCCGCGAGTCAGCTCCACTGTTGCCGCCAGGAATCCCTTCCTGACAAGGTAACATCCTCCAAATCCCTGCTCTCCATGGTCCTACTGCCCTGCTTGATGTGTGTGTGGCTTCTAACTGGAGAGGGTCTCCGCCGGTGTCGGCCTGCACCGGTGAGGTCGGGCGCGACCTGGCTTCCAGGGCGGCTTGACTACAGTCTACAGGTGACCACGTCCCTTTTCTCCCCTTCTCTCGTATGTATCTCTCTATGTTGTTTCTTATCCTTCCTCACACGAAGAAACACACAGAGCAGTAAAAAATGGGAGGATTTGGGAGCTGCTCCGTTTTGGATATGGGGGCTGCACGGGCTTGGAGCAGCAAGCCATGGCAACGAAGGTGAATAAAACACATACTTGTACTGTAAATAAGGTTTTTTCATAGTGACACCGACAAAGCTTATGCATGAGATAGCGCATCATTGAATTTTGTTATTCAGTTTTGTAGCATTTATGCCATAGCAAGGTGCAGGATAAATGCCCCTCTTGACCTATTCTATTTTGGAATAAGGTTGCGCCAGATTTTATTCAAATGAACATTGTAAAGTATGTACTGTCATGTTCTAGATACGTCGAAATTTCAGACCAAACAAGTTTCCTACTTCTCCCCTTCATGATCTCTTCATTTTTTTCTTAATATCATTTAGTTTCCATTTGTATTTTTGTGATTGGTAGATAAAAGCTTGCGCAGTTGCACTTGGCGTTTATGTTACTATATATTCAACTAATTGTACAAGAACCATCTTAACAGATCCATTATTTATCTGTCTCCCTGTACTTAAGGCCTATGTTGTAAGGTTCAGTGGTCAATTGGAGTTTTAATTTCCTAGCTGTAGCTCTAAATAAGGTTTCCTTTGTTATGCAGTATATCCATATTATAATTAGAGGAGAGGAGTTGTACTGCCTTGCACATAATGCATTTTAATTCCTTATTTCTCACATCCCGAAAGTCACATTACATCTATGAACCAGAAGAACTAGAGGTATGAAACTCCTAAGAGGAAATATTCGCCTCCCTTCCGATCTTCAGATCTCCATATTTGGTGAATGCGGTGTTTTGGTTTCGTTGGATTACTATCTCTATTTGGGGTTTAGATATGAATTGATGTTTTAGTTCGAGCGTGGATACTCGGCAGTGGTGATTTAGATATTTTTGTAGAACAGAATAGTTAACTCGGTCTATTTCTGGAGAACTGCAGTGTAGATGATATATGTATGAGCGATCGTAACACTGAAAATGCAAAATTTACAGTATGGTGTAATGATGGTCGGTGGGGTGACTTTTTTGATGGCATTGCCCAATGCAGTTTTTGGATTTCTACTGAGTGGTACTGTGTTTTGAGATTTGTTTTTTTGTGTTGCTATCTGCAGGAAAGTTCCTAGGGATTTGATTGATGGAGGCATCACTATTTGGAGCTGGATTATCCATTTTTGCAGCATCAGCAATGTTGTTTTCGTTTGGAATGGCCATTTCTCAATTTCTAAATCGGCTATACTATACTTCTTGTCAGGTTACATTATCTTGCTTGGTTTCAGTCTATATGTAGCACAGCAATAGGTGACATGGTTGGTTTGTATGTTACACTAAGGAACACCACCATAAGGAAAAGGGCATTGCACTTTGTTTATATTTGGTCTGTTCCTATTCAGTTTGCTGTAGTACTTGCTACACCATTTGAAGTTTCTTACTGTTTGCTTCTTGCTGTTTCATTGTATTCAGTTATGATATATTTTTCAACTATACAAGCACTTGGGTAAGTCAGGAAAACTGAACCAACGACAAACATTTTACTGGTGATGTTTTTTATCTGAGATGTGAAAGATGCATCTTGTCCCCTGATATATTGGCTTAATCTCTTGATTTTTTCCCTGACATGCTAATATAGAGCCAGATATGCATGATTCATCATACACATTACAGCCAATTATCCATTGGTTCTTTTATCCATAGAGGTGATTTTGTTTGGACCATTAGTCTAGGTAGTGACATTTTGATCGATAAGGCACAAGTTTATTTTCTTTTTCACTCGGGCTACACTAAAGTAAGCATCACCGTTAGTGAAAAGAAGGCATACAAATCATGAAGTCTTTGCCTTGGCTATGTGCCTCGTTTAGTTGTCACTTATTTATTTCTGGGAAGTTATTAAATTCTCATCGAGCTTTCCTTATGCTTTACATTGCTAAAGAAGAAATTTAAATACGCAATATTTTTGATATCCGAGGAGGTGAGAGGAGATGAAAAAGGGTTGTAATGTGTAAGGTTGTACTTTGGCGCGTCTCTGGCCAATGATGGCTGGATCCATCTGACGCTCTTCCAAGCAGAGCAGTGCAGATTTGCTGACTAGTACAACATCTAAACCTTGGCTACTCTAGCTTCTTTTTACATCTCTTAGTATCAACAAATAAGTTGGTTACAGTATATACTTGAAGATTGCATCAGGCACAAAATGCTTGGCTAATCAACCGGTTAATTGAGTTGTGCCTACGAAGGATCAGTAGAATAGTTGGTTTCTTCTAAAATAAATGAGGATTAGTTTGGTTGCCATGTAACGGTAAGGCCAGAATGGTGGTACTGAAAAGTGGTTCTGTAATGGTCATATGAGTTGTGGAGTTGGAACTTGATTCTTTTTAAGTTGGAGTGGCTAGGTTGTCTATATGTATTGCATTATTTTTCTACGGCGTGCTGTTCTTTCTAATGATTTTTTTAAAAGTTTAGTATTTAAGTTTACGGCATTATTCTGCGGCATACTGTTCTTTCTACAACATACTGTTAATATCTTATTCTTTTCAACATTACACGGTTAAAACCTTCTGTATAAGATCTTGCGCTTTCAACATCTGCTCATGGCGCTGTGCGTATTCTGCCATGAACTGTTTACATTAGAGAGTTGTGGTACCTTCATTTGTATGATTCCTTTTAGCTGATGTTGGTTGCTCATACTGACAAAATGTGTGTTAACAAATGATTGCAGAGCAGCAGAGAAACGTGTTTCTACGAATGTGCCAAAACTGATGGATTTAACTACAGGTATTGCACTATTATTCTACAGGTATCGTTGTATTGCATTATCCAACTGTAAGTCTGTTCTAAACTCTAAGCCCGATGTAAATGTGATGGAAGATTGGGCCATTTAATTTGAACCAAAAAGGGTGATATGCTCTCAGTTGTTTGAATCTGTCCAGACCTGAAAATTAGATATACTTTGAAAGCTTGATGTATGAGTAGGAGATAGTTGATAAAGGTGTACTCTTGTAGGAGATTATTAGTTGATTACCTGCTTCTATGTGGTGAACAAATGAGTAAGCAGTTTAGTTGATAAAGGTGTAGGCAACACAGCATTTTTGTTCCATTTTTTGGTTTGTAAGTCAAGGATGTTTAGCCTTTGTTGAATATGTTAATTGTGAAACAGTTTTGATGCAATTTTTGAACCGTTCAGTCTGTTTTGTTTGTGCAGTTCATGGTACCATATCTGCAGGCTACATCTTGTGTAGATTTGGCTACCACATTATATGATGTTGTTTCACTTTGCTCAGTCAAGGTTTCAGTAAAAAAATGAATTGAACATATTTTTGTAGACATACAAAAACGGTCTGCATTTTTTACATCACCCTGACATCCAATTCAAACTATATTTTCTGCCTAGACTGTTGCATACCTATGAGATCATGGGATAACTCAGACATGAGCCGGTGTCCAGTGTGCAGTGAGGGTGAGTAATGTGGCATCAGCCTATTGTGGACCTGTGTATTATACTCCTTCCGATCAAAATTAAGTGTCGTTGTTTTAGTTCAAAAACCACGACACTTATTTTGGATCGGAGGGAGAGCATTTAAGAGATTCCTTGCATACACATGATTCAGAAAAGTACAGTGTGGGATGCCATTATAAACTCATGAAGTCTGATCCTGGTAGTGACATGATTTACTCTGTTTGATCAAATAGGTCGAAGCCAAAGCTGTTCTTATTGAATCTCATGATGCCCCTGATGCTTGCTGCTGTAAGCAAGAAAATTGAGTACAAGTTTCAATGTCAACCTGAGTTTTCATTGTGGATGTTTGAGAGTCAACCTGAATTTTGAAAAGAACTTTTAGGATGATTAGCTATAGTACTGTGACAAATAATCAGGAAAGATAATTTTGTAGGGTGATCATTGTCTTTCATAATAATATTATAGCCGTCGGCCAAACAATGAAGGTTGCACTACAACTACTCGACTACAAGTTTTATGTGGAGTTTCTCTGTACAGCTTGCACGAACTCAGTGAGATCAGGAATCATAATTGCTCACATTTTTTTCTCCTGAAACGGATGTGTCATCCCTGCATTTTTTTTCTCGGAATCAAGGATGTTTCAAACATTGTGTGTGAGCTCACCTTCAAAATGTGGCAACAGACCATGCCCATATATGATCAAACAAACCAAACAGACACGTGTATACTGAACTGTCTTTAGAGACTTAAATTTCCATAGAATTGTTTGCTGTATTTCTCCCTCTTGTCTGCATTGTTGTGAGTGCAACTGTCTAAATCTGAAGTATTCAGTTCTTCTGTCTGCCATGACGCTCAATGTCGTAACAAATTTCAGGATCAAAGCAAAACATTTTGCTATGCATCTGAATTCCCTTTTTCAAGATGATACAAACTTACAATCAAATATTAGTACCCTAATTCCTAATGGTAAAACCTACTTCTACTGATGAAGTCAAATATTTGTAACACTTTGGTGGTTGACACTCTGCTCTTATTCAAAAATAAAATTAGTGGAAAAATGCAAATATTTTCATTGCATGCATGGTTTTAAAAGGGACTTTGTGCCATTTGACGCAACTGATCATTTAGAATTCTTTTTGTGGTGATGGGTTATACAAACTCGGATTTCGCAATGTGATAGACATTTTCAAAATAGCATGGTTTGACACATGGGAGTATTGAATATGTCCTTGAAGAATAAAACTATTTTCATCGACAACATGTCTTTAACGGGTCTCTACGCCATTTGGCGCAACGGGTCAACTAGTATTTATAGGTAGAGGGAGCTAGGAGAGTCCAAATGAGGAGTGGTTTTCGGCCACGCGATCGTGATCGAACGACCGAGAGCATGGAGGGGAGTTTGCTGGGTTTTGGGCCACTTTGGAAGGGGGTGTTGGGCTGCAAGGAGAAAGGAGCTTATATGGTTACCCGGTTAACTGTTGGAGTACCAAACGACCTCCAAATGTCACGAAACTTGACAGGCGGTCTACCGGTGGTATACCAAGGCCACTTGGCAAGCCTCGGTCCATTCCGAGAAAGTTTAATACCCACTCACAACAGGAGAGAAAAGGGGAACGCCGGAGAGCATAGGAGCGCCGAATTGCAAAACGGACAACGGGGAAAAGGCTCGGATGCAAGAGACGAACACGTATGCAAAATGAAATGCACATGATGACATGATAAAATGCAACACGCAAGTAAATGACATGGCAATGACGACGAATAACTGGCGGACACCTGGCGCATCGGATCCGGGGCGTTACAACACTCCTCCACTAACAAGAGATCTCGTCCCGAGATCTTAGGATCGAGACGGAAGGGAAAAGGAATGAGGACCAAGACAGTAGGTGATTTGGACGAGATTACCTTACAACCAACCTATAATTACGCAGGAAGGTGCTTTTTGCACTGATAGTGGAGAGATACTGACATACTGCAACAAGAGGTGACATTGTGTCTGTGGTAGCCTCGGTACCTTCAGGTGGTTGTGGCTGTTCAATCATTTGTTCCATAGCTTGCTGAAAGTTTGAACTTGTAGATTAGTGTACAAGATAAGTTACTAATGGGACAAAAACAAAGAAAATAGGTTTCACGTTTATACATAACTTATTTTGGTGAACTACTGTAATACATTAGCATGTATTGTAGTGTCAACTACATAATAAAATCACTTTCGGCATATGTCCATGTAGTATGCCTACTGTATTGTCTATTTCCTCACATTCGTTGACATCTAAGGATAAAGAGACATGGTTTAAAGTAGGATGAACATGGTATGACATCATTCATATCATGGGCAAACAAATATCAAACAAACAAGCTATTGTATCATTGTGTGGGCACGTGAACATCACAATTAGATTACAGATCAAGACCAAAAGAATATCCTTCCTCTCCTTTTAACCGTGTAAGGTGAAATGATACGTTAAGACAACTATGTATAAAAGTGAACAGAGTAACTGACATTGGCTACAAACTAAGCAGCTAAATGAACATGTCACAGTAACAAGCAGTTCAAAGGCAGGAGGAGTAAGGACTTACAACAACGGCTTGAACTGGTGTGCTCATGCCCTTCATCTTGCTAATGTAGCAATCCTTAAAGATTTGCACTGCATTCGATTCAGGTTCTTTTTGGTCCGCACGGGCTTTCCTCTATATTTGGAACAAGTCAATATAGATATGATAATATGGCACAGAAAAAAGAAGGAACTAGCAGCTATTTACAAGAGCCTCGCAGTGTGCAATATAGCTACGAGATCCAGTTGTCTGTTGGAATTTCACTTTAGAACGGTTGGTCTTGTTCTTCAAACAGTTAGCCTAGAAGAAGATACACTTGTAAGGCACATACGTAAAAACTAGTTCAATATGTGATTTGATCAAATACATATATCCCACCTGAGACTTTGGATCAGACCAGTGTTTAACAAGTGATGTCCAGTCTTCATCTGTAATATATTCCACTAGAGATGATTGGGCGATTTCATTATTAGCCTTGCCTTCAAAGTGAGTTTTTCTAAGGTGACACTGATACTGTCGTGGAGCAAACTGAAAAACATGAGTGCTTGCTTGTTTAGTTGCATCATCTTTCGGATCCAACTTGAACCTCATCTGTTGAAAAAAGAATGTGAGTCTTATTAGGAGGAAGCTAGAAAGTATGGGACAGAGCAAGACAATATTACAAATTGCGACGAATAACATTACTTACGGATAAATGGTCAAGGAAGGTGTTAAACTAGGTATCCTCTTTCTCATTCCTATACTGGATCCACGTTGGGAGGATACGTGCATGACACCTAACAACAACGGCTGCCTCTGATACTAACTTGGCTGATTCTGTAGCATCACGTGGCCTTTTTAAACTTGCCTCGAAATGAATCTCCATTCTCCCTCCTTTGGATTTTGTTAATTTGTGAAGCATTATCCCTGATGTCTGTTTTCGCTTGCGCCGTGGTGCTAGTTCAACAACGAATATGGAAAGTGTTAGTGCACATCAAACTGTGAGAGTGCATATAAAGGAGCATGCAACTGTAACTTGACTCGGTCAGGTACCGTCTTGGTGTTGATGCTCATGAAGTTCATCTGATCTTACCAAGTCTTGTTGTGTCAGCACTGCTTTGGTAGTAGTGTTAGGTGTGAAGGCAGCTTGGGAACTGGCCAGTTGCGGAGTAAACAAATGAGTAACTCATTGAGATGCCGGTACAGTTGAAGGGGATGTTGCAGCTAGTGGAGCAGGTGATACTGTGTTTGTAGATTTAGCCGGTGGACTTGGACCTTCTACTGCACTATAAGTACCAGCAGAATCTCAAGGGAAGATCATTTTCCGTTGCACCCGATGAGTGACACCATTCCCTACTATATTCTTTTGCTTGCTCTTTTTTGGCTTTGCCATGTCAAGCCATACCCAAAACACAAAAGAATAAAATCGCTCTTCAAAACTCATTGACGCATGATATAGACAAGCAATACTTTGATGTAAGATAATCGTATGAGGATGGAATATGTAAGAAAAATAGGACGGCGTGTCATATTCACAGCTATGATGTGTAAACTAAGAAGAAAGATTTTCAAGAAAATAGAAATAATGCAAGCTAGACACCATATGAAAGATGCAACCAATATCACTCTGCCAAGTTAAAAGTGTCCTGTCATAAGTAGCATTTCGAAAAATTAGAAGCAGTACAACCTAGAAATCAATGCAATATGCAACCACTATCACACTGTCAAGTTAAAAGCGTTCAATCATGAGTGATTGATGCGGGGTACACAACAATAGTACTTTGGTGTAAGAACATGATATGATAGATAGATACAGTGTATTCTAGACATAGAAAGGCATGTCATATGCACATGTATAATGTATAAACTCAACAGGTGCAATTTAATCAAAATAGAAGAAATACAAGCTAGACAACATATGCAACATGAAACCAATTATCACACTGTCAACTTACAGCAAGCACCTGCGATGGTGGAGGAGGGGAGATGAACTCATCATATAGACTTGGGACTTCAACTGCAGTAGAAGTAGAAGTGGCAAATCTAGAGAGACTCCGTTTGCCGGTCCGGAGGACCACCAACATCCCTAACTTACTCTTTTCCTTCCTCTTTTTGGATATTGCCTTCTGAAGTCAAAACCACAAGAATATGAATAAAATTAGCTCTGCATAACTGGTTGATGCATGATACAGACAAACACTAATTTGATGTAAGGCAAGCGCATGATAGGAGGATGGAATATATACAAAAAAACACGGCATTGCATATTCACACATACGATCGAAGGATGGAATATGTTTGAAAAACAGGAAGGAGAAGGCATTTCAACAAAATTAGAAGAAATGAAAGCTAGGCACCATAGGAACATGCAACCAATATCACACTGCCAGGTAAAAAGTGTCTCATCACAAGTGCCATTTTAACAAATTAGAAGCAGTACAAGCTAGAAGACAATGCAAGATACAACCTACATCACACTCCCAAGTTAAATGTGCCTTATGGGTAAGTGATTGCTGCAAGTATAAGTTGTAAGCTACGCGGATGCAATTCAATAAAACTAGAAGAAATACAAACTAGACATCATACGGAACACACAACCACATATAACAGTGCCACGTTAGATCAAGGACCTATGATGGTGGAGTAGGGGAGATGTGCTCATCATCTACACAACTACGTTGACTGTCCAGCCTTGTGTTATCTTGCGAATCTTATTAGGAGGATAGCGGAGTAGAATCTGTAGAGACCCTCTACTTGAGTTGCTCCGAAGGACCACCATCATTCACTGACTTACTAATTTCCTTCAACTGTATTGATTTTTCATTGTGAAGTCAAATCGATAAGAAAAAGGAATAAAATTTGCTCTTCAGAACTCATTCATGCATGATACTGACAAACACTACTCGGATGAAAGGCAAACACATGATACGAGGATGGAATATGTACGAAAAAAGGACGACGTGACATATTCACACCTATGATGTGGTAACTAAGCAGATGTCATTTCAAAAAATTAGAAGCATTGCAAGCTAGACACCATATGAAGGATGCAACCAATATCACTCTGCCAAGTTCAAACTGTCTAGCGTTTCAACAAATTAGAAGCAGTACATGCTAGAAATCATTGATGACCCACAAGTATAGGGGATCTATCGTAGTCCTTTCGATATGTAAGAGTGTCAAACCAGACGAGGAGCAGAAGGAAATGACAAGCGGTTTTCAGTAAGGTATACTCTGCAAGCACTGAAATTATCAGTAACAGATAGTTTCGTGATAAGATAATTTGTAACAGGTAACAAGTAACAAAAGTAACTGAAGTGCAGAAAGGTGGCCCAATCCTTTTTGTAGCAAAGGATAAGCCTGGACAAACTATTATATAAAGCAAAGTGCCCCCGACGACACATGGGAATTATTGTCAAGCTAGTTTTCATCATGCTCATATGATTCACGTTTGTTACTTTGATAATTTGATATGTGAGTGGACCGGTGCTTGGGTGCTGTCCTTACTTGGTTAAGCCTCCCACTTATGATTAACCCCTCTCGCAAGCATCCGCAACTATGAAAGAAGAATTAAGTTAAACCTAACCATAGCATGAAACATATGGATACAAATCAGCCCCTTACGAAGCAACGCATAAACTAGGGTGTAAGCTTCTGTCACTCTAGCAACCCATCATCACTTATTACTTCCCAATGCCTTCCCTAGGCCCAAATCATGGTGAAGTGTCATGCAATCGACGTTCACATAATGCCACACTGGTACACATCAGTGCTATACAAACGGTTTTTAACCCCTTTCTGCGACGACATTTGGAACCGTTGCCTAGTGAGTGTGGGCAATAGGGGTCCTTCCCACACGACCCAGAAATCGTCGGGGATGGGCGAGCGGCTACTGAGTTCCCCATAGAACAAACATATGGGAAGCCGCACCAGCCCCACACGTTACATCTCGAAGTTACGTTTCTGATCAGAGAGACATCCCAAATGATTAGGCCGCTATAGTCGGGTGAAAAAGGTGGTCATCAACATTTAATCTGCCGATATGTTTGTGATAGGAACGTTATTGCACACGTTTCAACAATGTAAAATGTGTGAGGTGCCTCTACTAATGCCAACGTGTAAATTTTCGTAACTGTGCACGATTGGTATTCCTATCACACACACACAGTAGTTTGAAACGTTTGCCGTATTATCATGAATCGCACACGCATATGTGATGAAACCGTGTGTGCGTCCGACGGGCATCGCAAACGTTTCACGTCAAAGAACAGTCTATTTTATTTTTTCATCGCACACGCTGTTTTCTTTCTAACCATGTGCACATTATTTTATTCGCTCCTGTACATTTTTTTGGCTGTAATTTATATTCGAATTGGAATTTTTTAAATATGAAACTTGCAATTCAAATTCTCAGCACAATGGTTCAACAACGAATCCATAAATAAAATTGTGAGTACAATATGTTCAGTAATTACAGGATTAGACAACAATTAACTATGATGAACCATAATATTTACAGGCGGTAAAGGTGAAGAGACAAGTGTAAATCATTTTGACTGCAGATGTTGTTGACGAAGCGGAATGCCCATAATGTGCCTTCCTGCATGCCGTAGGCACGAACAACTTTTGTCCAACCCCTTGTGACGATCGCCCACTCATCCTTCACCGCCTTCAGGAAGACTTCTAGAGTATTATCATGGTAGCATGAATTATATACTTTAACCTCAGTTGCCTCCACTCCGGTCATGTAGCTTGCAAGGTAATCATCAGTAAATAGCTTCCAAAACCACTGAAAAGAGAAAATATCAGATCATGAGGTCTAATAGAGTAACTTGTTGTGGGCAGGGGAAAAAGGCACCATATTACTTACCATCCTAAAGTTCACTAATGTCTTGGACAAAGTGTGAATAAAGAGCTTAATTCCCATCACCCATTTCTTTCGCCTAACAGTCTTTCTTAGTTTCCTCACTTGATGCTTGTTCATGAATATCTCATTGCCCCATACGCAAAAGGGATCAAAGCGTGGATCAGTACCGCTCATATACGTACCTACAAGCAACCAGTAAATGTTAGAAGCTAAATGAGATTGCACAAATGATGCAAAATACAACTACCTACATTCCTAAGTACAAGTATTTTTAGAGATTTCAATATGAACTACATACGGATGTATATAGAATTATAGATATAGTTTAGATTAGAATCTAGATTCACTCATTTTGCTCCTTATGTAGTCTATATTGGAATCTCTAAAAATACTTAAATTTAGGAATAGATGGTGTATAAGACATGGGATGCAGCTAACCTCGACGGCAAACAACAGCATCGCCCATTGTAGCCCTGTGTAAGTACATGGAAAGCCAATGCTAACTACAACAGGGTTAACATCCACCAAAAATAGCAAATGGTAATAAAACGGCAACATCTGTAGTGATATCTTCATTGCGAAGAGTAGCATGGCAGCAAAGGGACAGATTAAAAAAATGGACACAACTGTTAATTGCAACAGGCTTAATAGCATTCTAATTCATGTTTTGTAAGTTTGTAGCCATTGAAATACAACTGTTTAAAAATGGATACAACTGTTAATTGCAACAGGCTTAATGGCCATTGAAACCGGTACTGATAAAAATGCAATTGGCAGAGTTAAACATCACAACGCAGGTGCTGCCAGAGCAGGTTCTATTCTGCACATCTCTGGTTTTGTCGCTCTTTGAGAATTATTTTTTGGCTGCGAGGCTCATTTCGAACTATGGAGAAAGTTCTTTTTCCTCGTCCCTCATCATCAAGGCGAAGGGTCCATATTCGAAGTGGGTGGCGCTGAAGTATGGCGCATAGCCGGATCCGGCTACCCTGTTGGGACTCCAAAAAGGGGGTCCGAGGCATGGTCTTTGGAATAGTTTTACATCAAGGATGTTCCCCTTCCGGACCCAGTTTGGCATGGACTTCCCGAATTTTCCAATGCTCCTCTGAAGAAGCTACTCAACTGGCGCCCCAAGTCTCCCAAGCAAGAGGACAATGCAGAGGTAATGATACTGGTTAGCAAGGTCAGATTACATGCCCATTCCGGACTCTCCATCATCGAAGTCATGGCCATCGCGATAAAATGATGCATCCAACCTCTCCAATCCAGAGTAGCCCCTTTATGGTGCTATAACGGGGAGGATGACACGTCTGGTTATAGGCGAGAGGGTCCGGATAACCAAGCCGCTCTGGCTGCCATGCTGGCCGACCTGTATAAGGGGGAGGAAGAATAATTCGCCCGCTTGAATTGTTGGGAAGGCTTTTATATGTACAACCCCATCGAGTGGGTAAGTTGATCATTTATTAGCATTTATTTTTCCCTTATCGTTGAGATTCACTAATCAAACTACTATGGTTGCCTTTAAGAAGACATGGAGGAAGGTAGTCGAAAACATCCGGATTCCACGAGGATCCGGATATATTTGTAGAATTTGATGATGGAGTCTACTACCAGGCTAGCCTTGACGGCTCAGAGGTAGCCATTATGGCCGACTACCCCGACCTCTACCCTTTCGTTAATGTAAGTGTTCAGAAATCATTCTCAAAGATAGATACCTCCACTCGCATCTCACCCACCGCCCTGAACCATGTTTTATAGGATCGGCGCTCAGCAAGCCATACCCAAGCACGGCAGCCAAAAGAAAGACAGCGCCTTCACGGGGTGAGCATGCGAAACGAAAGGAGACCGAGAGCGCCATTGAGGCCCCTCCATCACCAAAGAGGTATATTACTCACTTCATGCCTAGGCATAAGGCCGAATTGTCATATTCTTCCTCCTATCATCTCAGGAGAGGTACACAGCAAACCATACCAAAGATCCCGGCCAGCCAAGCTGTAGCCAATCTAGCGCCGAACTCGTCAGCTAGGACAGGGGCTCATACTGGGGTGGCACCGACTCATCCACCTCAAGAGGATTCGGATAATGTATTCGTCACAAACTCCAAAGTAGAGAGCGCGATGAATCATCGATGTCTGAAGGAGACCCTGTGCAACTTCGGCCTTTACTAAGCAGGAATTTGCCGCTCTTAGTAGTGTGGATGCCTATATCCGGGCCGCTCGGGATGGACTCACTGGCATTGCTCACCTGTTTCCAAAAGATATACAGGTAACAGTTTGTGTAATTTGAATAGATATGTGTCAGTAGCCCCCGAGACTTAAAGCGGTAGAGACTAACCAATTTGAGGATCGTTATAACCGCAGGTTCTCAAAGAGAAGAACAACGCACTGTCCTAGGAGCTCGAAAAAACCCAGACACATCTCAATGCTGCTATCGCAGAGCTTGAATAAATGAGGAGCGCTCCCATGACCAGGGGCGAAAAGAAAAAACTGGAGGAGAAAGTGAATAAGCAAGCCGAAGAGATAAGGAGCTTAAAGGCTCAACTCTCAGATGCGCAGAAGGAGAACCAAAAGTTGAAGGGTGGCATATTCGGTATGACTCTTGAACCATCCGGAGGACTTGCATAATCCTATAATACGAAATGTTATAATGCGGTTCTTGCAGGTCTGTTAACCGGCCGTCATGAAGAAGAAGTGTTCGGGTTCCAAGGCGACATTCTAAAAGAACTGTTGAAAGTGCACGAGCGGGCCCAGAAAGCTATGAAGAATATGGTCAAAGCCCTATGGCCTTCCGATGGCCCTCCCGAAAGTATGGAAAGGTTGGTGAACCTATTCAAGGGTGCTCGGTGTCGCTTCGAGTTATGGAAGACATCCGCATGCCGAGAAGGTGCGCGAGAGGCATGGGTAATGGTGAAGACGCGCTACACCGGACTTGATCCGAATCATATGGCCTGGGTTGGGCCTCAAGGATCGGATGGAAAAAAATTCCTGTAAACTTGGTATATGACCAAGTGATGATAGCGGTGAAATATTTGCAAGAAGACTATAAGCTAGATAGTCATATAGTTGGTGTAGAAAAAGAGTAGGCATTCAATTCTATGTAATAATTTACTTTATCATCGAACCTTATCTCCGGCCGAACTTGTAAAAAAAATTCATCGCAGGCCTTCGGCTTTAACCTCCGAACCAAGAAGTTGGAGTGTTTCCGGATACTATGTTAAATAAGAAACATTTATTATGTCTGGAAACCAGGCAATCCGGTCATATTGCTCAAACAGACAAAAACGTGTTCGGGGAGTTATGTTATATTACTGCTTAACGTAAGAAACATCTTCCAAGGAAAATTGTTCCGTTAGGGGTTCCTTTCCTTGGGTCGACATGTTGAATCATGCATGCCTAGGCATGTATCCGAATTACGAGCAGCCTACTCCATATTTATTGCAAATCAAAATAGCCCGTCGTTGTTTGCCGACCAATTATTCCCTTAAGATCGCTAGCTTTCGGCTTCACCCGTGTGAGGTACAGATCTGGATAACCCGGTTGTAACAATCACAGAGGTACTCCCTTTACACCCTAGCTGAGCAATCGGGAACGTAGGGTATAAGCACAGGAGCAAGGCAACCCAGCTTGGGAAAAACTTAAGTCATAGAGGTGCATATAATGGCAAAAGATGTATAAAACAATCGACATATGCAATGTAAGCTATAAGCTTTTAATAATAAGCTTCATTAGAGAAGCCCCCAGGTATAGTGGGATGTGTACATTTAAAGATGTGTACCCCTAATAGTGCGGTAGATCCGAACATACCCTGGGATAAAAAAGGAAAAACAAGAAAGGAGGGGAGAAAGGAAGAACCTAGTCAAAGTAAAACATAAAAAGACCGATCTATGCGTAAAGTCTTCGGAGCCGCGCGGCGTTCCATGGGTTCGGTTCAAGGTGGTTATCCACTGCATTGCGAAGGCGATAGGCTCCTCCTGTAAGGACTTCAACTATAATGAAGGGGCACTCTCATTTTGGTTTGAGCTTGTCCTTTTTCTTCTCTGGGAGGCGTAAAATAAGTTCTCCGACATTGTATGTCTTAGCCCGCACTTCTCTGCTTTGGTAATGCCTGGCCTATTGTTGATAAAATGTGGAACGAGCCTTTGCAACGTCGCGCTCCTCTTCGAGTCTGTCTAGGTCATCCTGCCGATCTAGTTTGGCTTATCGCTCTTCGTACATGCACACTCGAGGTGAGTCATGAATAATGCCGCATGGCAATACAACTTCTGCACCGTACACCATAAAGAAGGGTGTGTATCTGGTTGTTCGATTGGGCATGGTCCGCAGCCCCTAGAGTACGGAATTGACTTCCTCAACCCAGTGCTTATCTGATTCTCGTAAAGAGCGCACTAGTCTGGGCTTAATGCCACTCATGATCAGACCATTGGCCCGATCAACTTGGCCATTTGTTTGAGGGTGGTATACAGATGCATAGTCAAGTTTAATGCCCAACTTAGCACACCAGGTTTTCACCTCATCGGCTGTAAAATTGGAGCCATTTTTTGACTATAAACAGTAGGGTAAGACCCCACTGCAATTTTTATAAATTAATGGAACAAAGTAACAAGAAGTCTTTAGGGGCTTGAGATAAGCCCTAAAACAAAAAGGAACTAAAAACTAGGGAAAAAAAGAAAGAAAGAAAAAGAAACAAACATCCTACTAGCCTATAAACAAAGAAATTACAGAAGGCCTTCAAGCCAAATAGAAAATTGCCTCTCATGCTTCTTCCTCATTCTAAACTTTAGAAGCTTTAGTTCCTCCAGAAAAATGAACTTCCAACCTTGAAAAGAAGGTGCAATGTTTTCAAAAATCTTATTGTTTCTTGTTACCCAAATGGCCCATGCTCCAAGTATGATGATCTCCATTTAAAATGGATACCTTAGTTTGTCTTTAAGATCTTGGAATGCTTCCATGACAGACAAGTTTGGGGTTCTTGTTGGACATATGAAATCCCAGCATTGTTGAACAAATTGGCAACCCCAGAAGAGGTGATGCAGTGTTTCTTCTTGCTGACAACCTCCAATAGTACAGTTATAAGCCTCCAACACAAAATTCTTTCTTCTAAGCAAATTTCTTGTGTTGACTCGATCATGGAGAAGTTGCCAGAAGAAAACTTTATGCTTAGGCTGGCAGGAACTCTGCCATATCCAATTGAAATGTGGAGGGGTTTGCTTATGTCCAATCAAGACTTTATATGCTTTGATGGATGAATAGTGTTCAGTCCCCCAAATGTAACTCCATGTGTCCAATGTCTCTAAATATTCTGATTGTCTCATGGAAATACAAATGTCTTCCATTTGTAAGAATTCCTCATATGCCTCAGTTGTCAAGGGGAGAAAGAAGAGATCCTGCAAGTACTCAGTCTGCAGCACTTGTTGGATATTCAAATGAGGGTTTCTAACAAAAGAGAATAAGTGAGGGAATTGGTGTTTAAGTATTGCTTGGTTCCATAGATCTTCCCAAAAGAATGCAGTGACACCATCTCCCACATTACATCTAGCAATAGCTTTGTACTGATCAATGAGAGCTAGGTTGGACTTCCACCAGAATGATCCTATCATGTTGTCCCTTGGTAATTTGCCATCACTATAGTATGTCTCCCAAATCAGGTTGACCCAAGCAATATCATGTCTGTTGAAGAATTTGTGAAGGTTCTTTATGAGCAAAGTTTTGTTGTGTGTGAAGATATCCAAAACTCATAATCCCCCCTGGTCCTTGGGTCTACACACTGTGTGCCATGCAACCAAAGCAGGTCTTTTGTCCTCCATATCAGGGCCTCTCCAAAGACAGTGCCTCAAATATTTGATGATCTGTTTTTTTTATTGTAATAGGTATGTCCAGATAGCACATGAAGAAAACTGATAATGAGGTCATCACTGACTTGACCAGAAGTAATTTACCAGCTTGAGTCATGAAGATAGAGATACTTGCCAATCTTTTTGCAATCCTGTTAACTAGGGGGAGGCATTGCTCAACAGTTGGTTTGTATATTCCCAAGGGAAGGCCAAGGTAAGGGAATTGTCCTCGAGCACACTGCAAGGTGTTTGTAAAAATTTCTACCCTGTCTTCAGCAATATTCAAAGGGACCATGATTGACTTCCCATAATTCACTTTGAGCCCAGTTGCTGTAGCAAAAGTATTGAGAAGTGCCTTTAAACAGAACAACTGCCTAGAATCAGCTTGCATAATCACCAGAGTGTCATCTGCATATTGCACAATTGGGAAGTGAGGGCAAGAGTTGACTTGGAGTGGAGCAGTGATCAGGTGTAATCTCATGGCTTTGTTAAGAATGGATTGCAACAGGTCAGCAGCCAGCACAAAAATTAAAGGAGAGTAAGGGTCCCCTTGTCTTACTCCTCTTTTGATGTGAATTCTTTTCCCAAGCACACCATTCAGTAATACAGAAGATGATGCAGTTGTGAACAGAGCTTCCATCCAGGAAATCCATTTCTCTCCAAAACCTTTAGCTCTAAAAATATCAATGATAGCAGCATGCTCAATTGTATCAAAAGCCTTCTCAAAATCTAATTTAATAACTAAGATTTCCTCCTTAGACTTATGACACTGGTGAATGTACTCATATGCCCATCCTAGGCAATCTTGGATCACTCTATCTTTGAGGAAGCCATGCTGATTAATATGCACCATTTGCAGAATAACTCTTTGTGTCTATTGGCCAGCAATTTTGTAATTATTTTTAGTACTCCATTCAGCAAGGAAATAGGCTTGAAGTCATTTGGGGACAGTGGCACCTCTTTTTTTGGCACTAAAGTTATGAAAGAGGAGTTGACGCTCTCGAGATTTACATTCCCAGCATGGAATGCCAGTATAAGCTCAAAGACATCAGTCTTAATAATATCCCAACAACTTTTGAGAAACTCATTATTAAATCCATCTGGCCCCGGTGATTTATCTGCAGGCAGATTTTTAACCACATCTTCAACTTCTTCTAGAGAAAATGGTTTTTCCAGATCAATGAAGATTTGGGTGTCCACTGTGTTTTCATAGAGATCATTGAGGTCAAAGTGCATGGAATGTCCATTAGATTGTCCCAATCTATCTTTAAAAGCCTCCCATAGGATTGCAGCCTTTCCATCATGATCTGCTACTTCCACTTGATCCTTATTCAACAACATAGCAATCTTATTGTGCCTGTGATTAATAAAGGATTTAGTGTGGAAGAATTTTTATTCTCATCTCCAAATTTAACTCCTTTGATTTTACCTCTTCGCTTCCAGTAAATCTTCTGATCATTGAGCATAGTTAATAAAAAGTCCTTGAGCATGGTCCTGCAATTATTCTCAAACACTGTAAGATCCCTGTATTCCTCAATCATATCACAAAGAAAGATACAGTCATTTAGCTTTTTATGACAAGCTAGAGTTTTAGCCCACAACTTAAGTGCTCTTCTGACATTTTTGAATTTTGCATTGATCTTATTTGCACAATCTGTATGACCTACTGGAATATTCCAAGCATTCTCAACCACCTGTTTAAAAGAGCTATGATTAAGCCAATAGTTTTCAAATCTGAACACTTTGGATTTTGGGATATTTGTGCCAGTTTTAATCATGCAAGGTAGGTGATCAAAAATTGGTTTAGCCATAGGAAGAGCCAAAGTATTTGGATAGCTGTCATCCAGGCAGCAGAGGTGAAAAACCAGTCTAACTTTTCCAGTAGAGGGTTGTCTTGCATGTTACTCCAGCTAAACTGCCTGCCTTTTAGAGGGAGTTCAATCGAACCAAGTTCACTTATAGCCTCATTAAACATAAGCATTTCATTAACATCCCCTCCAGGTCTGTTTCTGTCTTCAGGTGTTCTGATAAAGTTAAAATCTCCCATGATAATCCAATCCACATCATTAGGCATTTGTATATTTCCAAACCAGTCAATGAACTCAATTTTATCCTCATGATTGCAAGGACCATAGATGTTTGTGAGGATCCAACTTTTGGAAGATGTTCTACAAGTGAACTGAATGGATAAAGAGAACTTGTTTTGAAACATTAGTTCTCCATTAAATAATGCTCCATTTCAAGCAGTGAGTATACCACCTGATGCTCCAATGGAAGGTAAGTATTCAAATTTATTAAACCTCTGAGGACATACTTTATGAATATAGGCTAAATCAAAGTGTTCTCTTTTAGTTTCCTGCAAACACACAATCCCAGATGCACTTTCTTCCACTTTTTGCCTGATAGCCAACCATTTATCAGAAGAATTGATACCCCTCACATTCCAGTTTAGGATGTTCCATGTCCTATTGTTATTCATTAAAAACCAACTTTATGTTTCTTTTATTAGCAGGGCCCACCCCCTGATGATTATCCCAAACAACAATGTTATTGGGATCCACATAAAGTGCAATGCACCTGCAGCAAGGGGGTACATTCCAATATTTCACAGAAGCATAAGACCAGGAAAACCAAAACAACCAGTACTTATATCCAATAGATTTCACAGAATCAGAAAAAGGAATAGTCTCTATCACAGTAAGATACCATAACTGACATTTCAGCAGAGTACAGAAACCAAACAAAAGGTGCCACCTAGGGCTAACATCCATTGTGCAGCAGGTGCAAGGGCTACAGTTCACTGCACACATATGACAACTAGTTCCCAAAATAGAACAGCAAATCATTCTGCTATCTAACATAGGCTGATGTTGTAGACTCATCCTCACACAGGTCTTGATTGTACTGCATCTCCTGTGGCCTTGGACACCTTGGCCACATCATCCTGCCCCTTCTTCTTAGGTTTCTTGGACAATTTTTCTTGTAGCTCATCCTCAGCAACCTTACAGAAAGATTTAGATAGATTTTGAACCACTGAATTCTGAATAAGTGGAGGTATAGCATTACATGGCAAACAAGATTTAGCATCACATGATTTCCTTCTAAAGCCCTTATTATCTTTTTTAACCCTGTCACTCCTTCTTACCTCAGTTTCCACCATAGGTTCTTTATCTCTCCTTTTTCTTGAGATAGCCTCTCCAAGTGGCAGGACTTTATTTGGAGACAGTTGTTGCAGAGGACTACTTGCTCCAGTGGAAGAATGAGCAGCAGGACTAATACCTTCATTTTCCTTGCCCAGTCCTAGGAGAAAATCTTTGCAGGTGGGTGCTTGAGAAGTGGCACATCCATCAGGTATATGAAAAAGCAGAGTTTCTTCTTGCTCACAACTAGGAGTCAACAGTTTCCAAATATCAGATTTGAGCAAATGCATATTCCAGCCAAACTTATCAGGTGTCAACAGCAAATGGATTATGAAATTAAACCAACTTACTGGAATTTCAATTTTGAAAGTGGGTGTATCTCCTTGGGTTGCTGGTGCAAAGTGTTGTATCCATAATCCTAGCCCTTCTTCAGAGATTAAATGTGAGCCATCAATAACTTGCAAAGCATGATCTTGTGCCAATGTATGTAAGTCAAACATACAAGGGGAACCTGGCAAAGAGAAGGACCCATAGTTACCTTTAGGGTTTGCTTCTGATGATGAACCAATGTGAGGGACTGGAACATCTGCCTTGCCCTTGATATCTGAAATAAGATTTTGATGTGTAGGGATAGCAACCTCAGCAGTAACACTGTCAACAACAACATATGGTACTGCACTCTCTTCAGTAGGAGGAATTTCCTTCCCATTCTCAAGTTGCTTGTCTATGTCCAAGATGGGCACAGAATTGCTAGTAACTTTAGTGACTCTGACAGCAGTGAGCATATCAGAAGTGGGAACTGGCTGCAGATTTTGTTGGGCTTCAGCAACCACATTCAGAGACATATCAGCATGCTGCAAGCCCACATTCTGCCGTGGATTCTCATTGTGCTGCAGCACCTGTAAATCCTCATCCTCTCCCACGACATTATAAGCCATGGCAATGTTAAGTAGTCCTTGACCAATTGGAGGGACTTGCACACCTTGGTTGACCTCTTCACTGGCTGAGTGAGTCAAGGAAAGTAAGCCATCAGAAAGAGATATAGTTGTGGTAATGCTGTTGTTGGGTGCCCCATCTTCTGGCAGAGCTGGAATCTCAATTTGAGGCTACTGAGGTAGAACAGGAGTTAGTTGTGGGAAAGCCCAGTGATCCCCTTGCTCTGCTTGCTCTTCCCAATCATCCCAGTCTTCACTAGGAGCATGCATATTGTGATCAGGCAGAGGTTGGAAACCAGGGAAATCATTAGCATGCTGAGGGATAGGGTGTGGGTCCACACCTTCAGGTGGAAATGGGTCTTCATCAGCAGGTCCACCACCCAACATTTCCTCAAGAAGAACTTCAATAGAGCAAGTCCAAGATTCCTCCGCAAATTGTTCTCCTTCAGACCATCTTATACTCTTGGGGATGTCACCAAGCTCTATGACCCTAGCCTTGACCAGTATCTTACCCTTCAAAGCATCCTCTCTTTCCCAACTAATGATCTTACCCCACTTGGAAATCGCAAAAGCTATATCTTCAGAGTTACAGAAATCAAACGGGACACCCACAAACAGCAACCAACAAGTTCTGTTGAAATGAACTTGGCGCCAGTTTCTACCTTGATTGTGTTTCATAAATGAAATAAAAACATCACCAAAAGCATGCGGACCCTGCTGAATGTGCCTATCTCTATCTCTGACATGCGTGAACCTGACATAGGCTTCCCCAAAAGGGCAGGGCTGGATTTCTGTAAACCCAACTTGCTCAACTCCCTGAAGGAACTCCTCAAGAACTTCACACACATTTGGAAAGAATACCTTGTTCGGATGCGGGAAGATGCTGGCAATCGCCCATTATTCGTGCCTTCTCGGGCGATGAGGGACAATCGCGCGAGAAACTCCATTGCGACCCTCAATCGCCTGAATCTGAAAACCTTGCGGGATGAAAGGTTGCGGGTCTATGGGGATATTGGACATCGACGACGACCCTGGCAAGGTGGTAATCAGAGCCCCGTCCAACAACAATGGCTGCGGCGGCGAGCTTGTCGAGGCTGAAGCAGAGGTGGCAGCAGGGAAGGAAAGTGAAGTGGAATGCGAGGAGGCAAGCGACGGTCTCGGCTGGAAGTTTGGGAAAAAAATCCTTGACCAGCTCCTTAAATGAAGGCACTTGCCGAGTCTGTGCCTCCGGCCCATGACACCGAAACCAAGACTCCACCGCACCCTCGGCCCAGGCCTCTTCTGGTGGGCTCGGGAAAGAGTCAAAAGGAATAAAAGGCCAGAGCCCAAGCAAATTTGGGGTAGTGCAAAAACGGGCCATGTGACCATTGGCCCCGCATGCATGGCAGATCACGTGATTACGTGCAAATGAACGTTGCGTGACCTGGCGCTCCATCTGAGGCCTGACTTGACCAGGGTTACTGTAATGGGGTACCACATCGGATATAAAGTCAATCACTGGCCCTGCTTCAGATGTTTTTACTAGTTTGTCCTCTATCCATTTAGTGAATTTGTCTACCATCACCAGCAAATATTTCTTTTTAGGGCTTCCCCCTTTAAGGGGACCAACCATATCAAGCCCCAGACCGCAAGGGCAGGTAATGGGGATTGTTCTTAAGGCTGTGGGAGGCATATGACTTTGGTTGGCGAAAAGCTGACAACCCACACAATGTTGTACAAGGGCTTGTGCATCTGCTCAGGCCATAGCCCAGAAAAAACCTGTTCAAAAGGCCTTGCTTACGAGGGCCCTAGTTGCGGCGTGATGACCGCCCAGACCGGCATGTATTTCTGCCACCAGTTGCCTTCCCTCCTCTTCGAAGATGCACCTTTGGAGGACTCCGGTAGCGCTCTTTTTGTGCAGTTCACCCTCGTGCACTTTGTAGGCTTTAGAGCGTCGAACTATGCAACGAGCTTCATTCTAATCGTCGGGAAGCTCTTGCCTATTAAGGTACACCAGGAAGGGTTCGGTCCGTGGAGCAATAACAACCATGATCTCATGAGCAGAGGGTGTTATTTTGATATCCGAACCCCCGATGGTATCTGCATTGTGTTCGGCTGTTGGGGTATGACCAAGTCCATACTAGATTCTCTGCTCTCACCCTGCCATACTACGGATGGCTTGAAGAGCCTTTCCACGAAGGTGTTAGGTGGTACAGGGTCACGCTTAGCGCCCATGCGAGCGAGGATGTCGGCTGCCTAGTTACTGTCTCGAGCGACATGATGGAATTCAAGTCCCTCGAGCTGATATTTTTAATACGGCATTTTCGTATGCCGCCATTTTGTATATTTTACATCGAACTCTCCATTGACCTGGGATATTGCAAGGTTTGAATCGCCGCGCACCTCGAGGCGTTATATACCCATGGAGATAGCCATGCGCAGATCGTGTAGAAGCGCCTCGTATTCGGCTGCATTATTGGAGTCCGTGTACATGATTTGTATCACGTAGCAGATTGTGTCCCCGATGGGGGATGTTAAGATGACGTAGCCACCAGTCTGGCTAGCATTTTGGAGCCGTCCAAGTACATAATCCAGTTGGATATGAACTATACTCTTTAGGGAGTTCGGCTTCCGTCCATTCAGTGACGAAGTAGGCTAACACCTAGGATTTAATAGCCCGGCATGGCTTGTATGTTATTTCGAACAGTAGAAGTTTGATGGCCCATTTGGCTATGCAGCCAGTGGCGTCCCTGTTGTTGATAATGTCGTTAAGTGGTACTTCTGATGCCACTGTGATCGAACACTCTTGAAAATAGTGTCGTAGTTTTCGGGATGCCATGAAGACCGTATATGCTACCTTTTGGTAGTGGGGGTATTGGGATTTTCATGGTGTGAGGACCTTCGATACATAATAAACTGGTGTACGGGTGGGGAATATATGTTCCTCTTCCCCTCGCTCGACAACAAGTACGACACTGACTACCCGGTTGGTTTCTGAGATATACAACAACATAGGCTTGCCAACACCCAGGGCAGCCAGGATTGGGTTACTTGCGAGGAGGGCCTTGATTTCTTCCAATCCGGTTGTGGCAGCATCCGAACATTCAAAGCTATCAGTGCGTCTTAGTAGCTTGTAAAGTGGTAATGTTTTTCTTCTAATCTGGAGATAAAGCGGCTTAAGGTCGCGACGCACCCTGCTAGTTTTTGGACTTGCTTTGGTTTTGTTGGTATAGCCAATTGTGACAAAGCTCGGATCTTAGCTAGGTTTGCTTCAATTCCTCTATGGGAAACAATGAACCGTAGTAATTTTCTGGCTGGAACTCCGAAGACACATTTTTCCGGATTGAACCGTATGTCGTAAGTCCGGAGGTTGTCGAAGGTGAGGCGAAGATCATCCACCAGTGTTTCGACGTGTTTTGTCTTGACGACCACGTCGTCCACATATGCTTCGACTGTTTTGCTGATTTTTTTTCCAAGCATGTTTGAATCATATGTTGCTAAGTGGCCCCATCGTTCTTGAGCCCAAAGGGCATAGTATTGAAACAGAAAGGGACATACAAAGTGATGAATGCCATTGCAGCCTATCCGATTACTTCATTTTAATTTTATGGTATCCGGAATAGGCATCAAGGAAGCACAATATTGTGTTCTGCAGTCGCATCAATGATCTGGTCAATGCGGGGCAACATGAAAGGATCTTTAGGGCAAGCCTTATTGAGGTTTTTGAAGTCGATGCAAAGGCGCCAGGATTTGTCCTTCTTTGGTACCATGACCAAGTTGGCTAACCAATTCGGGTGTTTAATTTCCCTAATAAACCCGACTTCTAGCAGCTTGGCTAGCTCTTCTCCCATGGCTTGACGCTTGGGTTCAGAAAATTGCCGTAGTGTCTGCTTCACGGGTTCAAACCCCTTAATTATGTTTAGCCTATGTTCGGCCAGCCTGCGTAGGATGCCGGGCATGTCCGAAGGGTGCCAAGCAAAAATATCCCAATTTTCGCGCAAGAATGTGAGTAAAGCGGCGTCCACTGCCGGATCCAGTTGTGCACTGATAGACGCTGTCTTGTTGGGGTCCATCGGGTGCACTTCAAATTTAACTATTTCCTCTGCTGGCTTGAAGGAGGTGGATTTAGGTCTCTTATCGAGGATCGCATCATCCTTGTCCACCATGGACCGTAGGGTGGTTAGTTCTTCGGCCGCTAGGGCTTCGGATAATGCCTCGAGGGCCAAGGATGCAGTTTTGTTTTCGGCATGGAGTGCTTTGTCCGGGTCGCTCGAGATTGTGATGATTCCGTTCGGTCCGGGCATTTTAAGCTTCATATACCCATAATGGGGTATAGCCTGGAAGCGTGAGAAGGCATCCCACCCAAGGATGGCGTGATACCCACTGTTGAAAGGGACCACATGAAAGAGCAACTCTTTGGATCTGTAGTTTTCGGGCGTGCCGAATACCAAATCCAATTTGTTCTCCCAGAGCATCGTGCTTCTCGATGGGGATGTTGCTTTGCTCAATGCGTATTCTATCGATCTGCATTTTGTTGAGTGTGTCTTCATAGATGAGGTTAAGCCCACTACCGCCGTCCATGAGCACTTTGGTAAGTCGAAAGCCATCCACAATAGGGTTTAGGACTAGGGCGGAGGGTGCTCGGACTGACCGAGCCTTTGGTTCGTCTTCGGTGGTGAAGGTTATTGCCGTGTCGTTCCATGGGCTCAGTGCGGTAACTTGGTTGATTTCGGTGAGGTCGTGGAGCGCCCTTTTTCGCTGATTATTTGAGAAAAGGTGTCGAAGACCGTGAGGACATTAAAATCGTCCCTCTCCGGGGAATATTTCTCTAGAGTTATGCTGGCGAGGATGGCCTCTCCACTCTTTGCTACCTACCGGAGTACCCAACATGCTCGAAGGCTGTGTGTTGGGTCCGTGCTCAGAGTCGCATGTATCGGACAAGGCTTGTCAAGGAGTTCATCAAGAACGGACATATATCCTGTAAAGGGCTTATTTCTTCTGCTGATAGACTGGTGAACGGATGGCCTACGAGGGTGCATCCGTTTAGTCCGAGCCGCACACTACTTGAAGGCAGCGGGCTCCAGTTGAGTTTTCTGGGCCTTCCATGTGCTTTCCATCGCGTAGTACTTTTGCACTAACTGTGATAGTTCCGTGAAGCTCTGTATGTGACGGCGGACGAGGGCATTTAGTATTCCCTTGTTGGTACAATTGCGATGGAAGACCGAGACTACGTTGTCGTCGCAACAATCTTTGATCTTGCTTTTGACAAGTAGGAATCTGGCCCAAAAGTGATGGACCGTTTCCTGAGGTTGTTGTTGTATATACATCAGGTCGTACATGTCTGGAGGCCTGAGTTTCTTGGAGAGTACTGATTGTGGTGGGTGGGTGGGTTAAAATTTGAATCCCAACCCACATCAATGCTTGGAGCTTGGAAAATCTTTGAAGTGACCAGTTTGGATCCGTGGAGATCCAAGTGCTCCCCAGATCCTATATCCGAGCCAAAGTTTGGGGGACTTGGAGTCCCACCTGAAGGGAGAGTATCCAACTCGAGAGGTTCGGAGACCCGAACATATTTGGTTCCCAACATAGGGGGAGAAGTGTCCTCGGCTCGTTCCTCAACGACCATTACCAGGTGGGTGATCAGCGGGCGATAAATCTCCATCAGATCAGGTTCAAGCCCGATCCGATCGTAATCTGTTGAAACCCCAAGGGTGGCGATGCGATCTAGCAACTCATTTAAGGACGAGACGTCTGTCGGATCCATCTTTTCGGAGTATTTGAGTCCGATGCAAAGACGGTGTTCGGCGGTTGTGGGGGTGTGGTAGGCTTGATAGCCATGCCGGCGCCTACGATGAAACTGCTGAGCTGGAAGGTCTGCCTAGAAGTAGGCTCCTTCCAGAGGCGATACTGTCGTTGATGACTAGGCGAGCCATAGATTGCTTTTTTGGGACTACACAACAGAGCTCTCAATGAAAGCACCAATGTCGGTATCAAAATCCTCTGGTTTATATACACACTGGAGGGGCCTAGGGTTTGTACAAAGTCGGTTCACAAGGGAATGAAACAATACATACGGACTCTAATCTTGCCGTCCACGCACATGGGATTCCTACCCAAACACGGAGGATGGCCTTTAGCTTTATCTTCACGGCCCATTAAGTCCTGCCCGCATCCTCGAGCCAGACATCTAAGGACCCCCGAAACCAGGACTCCCTCACATATACCGTCTGTTGCTACATTATCTATATATTTTCATCAAATCTTTGTTACATTATCTATTTTTAATTATATATTTTTGTACTTGGCTTTCATCTATATATTGATCTGTTCTATCAGTTACTCCCAAATTTGCATCTTGTTTTGTTATTTTAATATATCTAATTTACTATCTTAATTTTCATTTCAAGCAGTACATCCCTTGCTTTGCAAGAATAGGAGTAGAAGGAAATCTTGGGCTTTACTTTGTTGATGATTCCTAGGATGTCATATTGACAACGTAGCATGGACATACAATGATGGTTAGTGTAAAACGTGATAAAGATGGTCACTCCTATTTTAATGCGGACCTTTGGAGAAAAATGTCTAAGTGTTATGAACTTAAAGCTGGCAATAAAATTCTAGTGTGTGCACCACAGCCTGGTCTAATTAACATGGACGTTTACTTCCCCAACGTCATCAGCCGATCAAACTCTGATCGAGGTTAGTGTCCTTTCAATTTTCTCCATGTTATCATATTACTTAGCAAAATCGGGGCATTTGTTCTAACTAATTGATCACTATTTAAGCAACCAATTGTGATTTCATTTTCTAACTCCGTTCCTAGGCAGTAACAAATTCTATTTACCAAATTATGCGCACTATATATTCTTCTGCCATGTTCAGAATAAGTAATACCTTTCCACCTTTTAGTAGGATATGTTGGATGCATAGTGAATGATCTGTATGTTACTAAGCGTACCAAATTTCACTGGAAGGACTTGAAGCATGTCATAAACTTTGTTGATAATCTGACAGAGATATCACAGTATATGAACGCTAGATTTTGGATGGGATTAACTATACCTATGGTGCACACATTGAACAAGACCAATTGTGTGCACAAAACGCTGGTGAAAAGTCTTATTTTAATGTTGATGCTCATAAACTATATATATCTTCAATGATATGTTACAATTGGTTTTTATTCTACATTTCAATAGAAATTGCCCGCTGCAGCAGTTCCTGGTTCGATTTCCCGGCCTGGTCAAATTACACTTGTGCCTGCTAATAACGCCAAAGTGATTGCAAGGTACTGCATTTCCCGCAGAAATGGAATCATTCAAACTAACAAGTTATCACTTGTCGTGGCAATGCATCCATATTGGAAAATTGGAGACACTGTTCTACTCATGCTCTACCAAGGCATAGGAGGGCCCTTCCTTTTTATTGACGAGATGCTGAGTCGTCGTGATCATGCTGCTTCCAGCGGATAGTTGTGTTTGTTGGCCCTCAGCCTCTTAAAATGTGCTAGTTGTTACTATGTTAACTATGTAGATATGGACCATATGGTTGTTGGCCCTTAGCCTCTTAAAATGTGATAGTTGTTACTATGTTAAGTATCTAGATATGGACCATATGGTTGTCAAAACCGTGTTATGAAGATCCTCCTTTTGTCAAATAGTGTAACCACTATATATATGTTACTCAAAGCTGCATATCACACACATCTTGTTAAGTTGAACTGTTTCTGTTGTGTTCCTTAATCAAAAATAGTCCATCTGAGTGAACCATATGCCGTATACCACTCACACCTTGATTTGGCTTACCATTTCTCTTGATTTCCCTAATAGCAAACAGTTCATCGGAGCGAACTGTATGCCGTATATCGCACACACATTGATATGGTTGCCTGTTTCTGTTGTTCTGCCTCATCGCAAACAGTTCAAATGGACTAACCATGTGCCTTGCATCACACACGTAACTAAAATCTGAACTTTGTTTGATGGCTCTGCCATCGCAAATGTTTTGCGCCTTTTTTGATAGATTTTTTACACCATAGTCTGCGATTAATGCATCGCACAATCATATGGTCCATATCAAGCTACTTCCAGCGGATAGTTGTGGTTGTTGACCCTCGGCCTCTTAAAATGTGCTAGCTGTTACTATGTTAAGTATGTAGATATGGACCATATGGTTGTTGGCCCTTAGCCTCTTAAAATGTGATAGTTTTTACTATGTTAAGTATCTAGATATGGACCATATGGTTGTCAAAACCGTGTTACAAAGATCCTCCTTTTGTCAAATAGTGTAACCACTATATATATGTTACTCAAATGTTGTATGCGAAGTTCTTAAATTTTCATGGAAAGTATTAGTATCATACATAGTTCTTTGAGTTTAAGCGTGTGCCCGATGTCCAGAAGGCATTTGCATATTAACTGTCCATATTGCAAATTCACACACATGTTAACATAAGGAAACGTATGTGTAACTTACTAATCATCGCACACGAGTACTCACAGACGCATCGTGTGTGATACTCCTAGCCACCGCAAGCAACTGGTTTGCATTTTTCAAAGTTTTTTTGTACACACAGAATCGCACACAAACTTACTGTATTAACCGTCTGTGTTATAACTTCTCATTGCAAACAGTTCATACGAGTCGGTTGTTTGCCACATATCACACACATATTTTTTACATGACTCATTTGTGTTCTTTTGGCTCATCGCAAATAGTTCATACATGTGAATTGTATGCTGCATATCACACACATCTTGTTAAGTTGAATCATTTCTGTTGCATTCCTTACTCGAAAACAGTTCGTCCGGGTGAACCATATGTCGTATATCACTAACACCTTGATTTGGCTGACCGTTTCTATTGCTTTCTCTAATAGAAAATAGTTCATCGGAGCGAACTATATGTCGTATATCGCACACAGATTGATATGGCTGCCCGTTTCTGTAGATCTGCCTCATCACAAACAGTTCGAATTGACTAACCATATGCCCTGCATCGCACATGTAACTAAAACCTGAACCGTATTTGATGGCTCCGCCATCGCAAACGTTTTGCACCTTTTTTGACAGTTTTTTACACCACCGTCTGCGATTAATGCATTGCACACAGTTTTGTCAAAGGGTCTCTGATCGTAGTGTCGCGTTAGCAGCATCCTGTAGTAGTGTGTACCAGTAGCTATGTGTTTGATATCTCTCTCTCTCTCTCACTCACTCTCTCTCTCTCTCTCTCTCTCTCGTGTTCTTGATTTGGCATGATCTTGATGTACCGCGAGCTTTGCTACTATAGTTGAATCATATGGTGTTTCTCCCCCTCTACCTTCTTGTGATGAATTGAGTTTTACCTCTGAGGTTTCACTATTATCGGATTGAAGACCATTATGGTTTTGAGAACACTTAATTTATGCCTTGTATGGGATACCCGTGGTGACAATGGGGTATTATATTGATTCACTTGATGTATATGTTTTGGCACTCAACTCACGGATTCCCGAGGTGACATTGGGGTAATCTATGCATAGGGGTTGATGCACGTTTTCGTCCTTGTTTCTCTGGTAGAAATCTTGGGGCACTCTTTGAGGTTCTTTGTGTTGGATTGAATATTATGAATCTGAAGTTGTTTGATGCATATCGTATAATTGACCCATGGATACTTGTCGTGACATTGGAGTATCTAGGTGACATTAGGGTTGATTGATGTGTGTCATATGGTGTTATTTTACTACGAACTCTAGGGTTGTTTGTGACACGTATAGGAATAGCTCAATGGATTGATCGGAAAGAATAACTTTGAGGTGGTTTCATACCCTACAAGCAATTTCGTCTTATGTTCTCCGTGATAGGAACTTTGGAGTGACTCTTTGTCGCACATCGAGGGATTGCCATATGACCTAATTATGTTATCATTCTTGAGAGAACTTGCACTAGTGAAAGTATGAACCCTATGCCTTGTTTGCAAGCATTGCAATACCATTTTCGCTCACTTCTGTTACTTGCTACCTTGCTGTTTTTATAATTTCAGATTACAAAAACCTATATCTACCATCCATATTGCACTTGTATCACCATCTCTTCATCGAACTAGTGCACCTATACAATATACCATTGTATTGGGTGTGTTGGAGACACAAGAGACTCTTTGGTATTTGGTTGCAGGGTTGTTTAAGAGATACCATCTTCATCCTACACCTCCCATAGATTGATAAACCTTAGGTCATCCACTTGAGGGAAATTTTCTACTGTCCTACAGAACTCTGTGCTTGGAGGCCCAACACGAGTCTACGAGAAGAAGGTTGCGTAGTAGACATCACCTGTTCAAGATCTTCTTTTGAGCACATCACAAAGAGCCTGATGCCCTTTGAGGCTTTTATACATGACTGTCACATACAATTCCTTCAACCCTGCATTGTCAGTGATACTTGTGGTATCCTCAGATGAGGAATTTGTGACCACAGAAATACTTGAAGAATTTGCAGTAATACAAGCATTTGAACTTTCAGGTGAGGAATTAGCAGATTCACGTTCAATGCATTTCAGACATGGTGGAATGAATTCATCCTGAGCGAAATTGATCTGTTGAGCAAGCAAAGAATCATTTTCCTTCTGAAGGTCATCATGACTCACCCTTAGTTTCTCAAGATCTTGCTTTCTCTGAAGAAATTCATACGAAAGCTTCTCATGATCGGCTAAGAGTGTTTCATGACGACTTTGAAGGTTATCAAACTTAGACTGCAGTCGTTGAAGATTATCAGTCAGAATCTGAGTTCAATCCATTTCCTCACCCAACAGGTCACGCTTTTGTCTAGCAAATTTTGAAACTTTACCAAAGCTTTTCGTTGTTTCATGGCAATATTAGCAAGTTTGGAGTAGCCAGGTTTGTGATTTTCATCAGATTCATCCTCACTTGATTCAGAGGAGGGATATTTGAGTACCTTGGCACCTTTTGCCATGATGCAATAGGTGGGAGCGAAGTCATCGTTGCCATTGTCAACAGTGCTGGTGTTGCCATTTTCCTCACAGTTGAAAATGGACTTGCTAATGAAAGAAGTAGCGAGAGCTAGGCTCGCCACACCAGAGTTTGACTCCTTAGATTCCTCCTCTTCCTCATTTTCTTCAGATTCAGCTTCAGAGTCCATTTCCTTGCCAATGAATGCCCGAGCCTTTTTGGAACTGCTCTTCTTGTGAGATGAAGACTTTGAAGATTTTGGCGAAGAAGAATTCGAAGATTTCTTCTTTTTCTTCGAGTCATCAGAACTGGCATCTTTGTATTTCTTCTTCTTTGATTCCTTTAGCCCCTGAGGGCAATCAGCCATGTAGTGGCCTAGCTTCTTGCATTTGTGGCAAGTCCTCTTCTTGTAGTCACGGTACCTCTTGAAGATTTTCCAAAGAGGCCACGCCTTGAGAACTTATGGAATTTCCTCTCGAGCATTGCTACCTCCTGGCTTAGTTCCTAGGATCACCAAGGCTACTGTCAGAATCTTCCCCTTAAGATGAGGAAATTGCCTTGGCCTTTAGTGCATGTGATCTTCCATAGCTTGGCCCATAGAGGTCTCTCTTCTCAGCTAGTTGGAATTCATGAGTGTTCAGTCTCTAAAGGATATCAATAGGATCTAGCGACTTGTAGTCTCCATGGTCTTGAATCATCAGTGCCAGTGTATCGAATGAGGAATCAAGAGATCTCAACAATTTCTTCACCACCTCATGGTTGGTGATGTCAGTGGCACCAAGTGCTTGAAGCTCATTGGAGATATCATTGAGGCGGTCGAAGTTTTGCTGAACATTTCCTTTATCGAGTGTTTTGAAGTGGTTGAAGAGATTGCGAAGAACTTCAACTCGAGAGTCACGTTGGGTTGAGACTCCTTCGTTGACCTTGGACAGCCTATCCCAGATAAGCTTTGTAGTCTCCAAAGCACTCACTCTGCCATACTGTCCTTTGCTCAGATGGCCACTAAGGGAGTCCTGGACTAGGGGTAATCCAACCTTCTGTTTACGTCCAGCAAATAGAAGACCGTTTCCTTCAAGAACCTCTCTGTACAGGACAAAAGCGGCGCAGACGTGCGGCAGGATATCCAAAGGACTCTTTAGACTTAACCTTATTTAAAAAAGGACCCGTACTGAGCTTTTCTCCTTGTTATTAGCCCCCCGGCATGTAAAATGATTTTGGTGTTTAAGGTATCCCCTGTAAGATCACGTCTTGACGTGTCAATCAGATTTAAGCAGCGACAAATTTTCAATATCTACTTCATTTATATAACTGTAGTCCGTCTCTCTAGTTGTCACACATACCTCGACACCCATTGCCAGGGGCTATATACGGCCACTTATGAGCCACTAAACGAAAGTACGAACAGCTTTGTAGCATACTTCAGCATCCCGAGCTTGGCATTATATGCATCGCCTCCGAATCATGTCTTTGGTCAATAGTTGGGTTGCCCGGCTCCTGTGTTTGTTACCTTACTTTCTGTTTGTTCATCTAAGGTAGTAAAGGGAGAACTACTACGATTGTGTTTCTGGTTTGTCCGGTCAAGCACCTTAGAAGAGAAAGCCGACAACTGACTATCACGATATGACGAGAGCTGGTCAGCCGTTTGGTGACTTACTAAATCTTTAACAATTTATTCCGTTTCAAACGAAGGACGGTTTTTCCAGTCTTACACGTAACGCATCCACATTCGAATAGTCAAATACGTACCAGGGGCTATTCTATAGTCCCATCGTCAAACTCCTATGGCTAAGTGAGAGCGGTAAAGTCGTATAGTATGATTGCCTAGTTCGACGCACTGACACCTCCGTCACGGACCAAGACGTTGGGTCAAGAGTGTTAATGTGCCATTCCTAACACCCCCGTAGCATCTATGTGGGTATCGAAGCTAACGACTGGAAAACTCTCAGGCATTCAAGAAAAAACGGCCGCACGGGAGGAAAGTAATTTTAGATAATGAAGCCAATATATTACAAAGACTTAGTATCTATAATACACATGATCGGGTCGTTCGGATACATTTATTCGAACATGATATCCTTTGAGCATTGACCCTCTATCAAACGAGCACCCTCTAGGATGTTGTTTAAATAAAGTTCCGGTGTGCAGTGGTCTTTGCCTTCGGGAGGACCTCCTGCTGCAACGACGACAGCCTTCATCTTGGCCCAGTGCACCTTGACACGGGCAAAAGCCCTCTGTGCACCTTCTATACACACAGACCATTTGATGGCGTCAATGTGGGGCACAACATCGACGAGACGCAGCACCAGGCCAAAGTAAGAGCTCGGAACAGATTCAGCCGGTCACAGCTGGAGTATAACCTCCTTCATGGCCGCTCCGGACATCTTGTGCAGCTCGGCCATTGTGCCATTTGGTCGTTCAGCAGCGTTGAGCGCTCCCGAGTCGCATATTGCAACCAGAACAGCTTCTCCGTCGTATGCCCCTCCTAGGCACGGTAGAATTGCATCGCGTCAGCCGCACTCTTCGATAGATCCGCAAAGGAGTCTGGAGAACTCCATAGTCGATTAAGTAAGGCATACCTCTGGTCGCCAAACTTAGACTGTAAAAGAAAGGGCTTACCACCCGCTATCTGTCCGGCCTGTTGGAGCTCCTCACAAGCCGCGCGGGATTCGGACCTCACCTCTTGGGTGTCCTAAAGGGTCTTAACGAGATCGACAACCTTCGCCTTATTGTCCTCCTCGAGGAGCTCGCACTTGCGAGTCGCGTCCATGAGATCTTGCTCAATCTTGGATACGCGCTCCTTGAGCTGGCTCTGTGTGGCCTGTTCCTCCTTCAAATTGACAGCCTCCTTCTTAGCGGCCGCATTACTCACCCTTGCCCACTCCTTTGCGCGGGCAAGGTCACTTCAGAGGGCCTCAACCTCCACATCTCCATCTGCAATCATGCATACAATGGCGCGTGAGCCTCACTATGGCATTTGCAAAACTAATTTGATGGAATATGGAGTACAGGAGCTAACCTTGTGCTTCGTTGAGCCATGTGTTAATCTGAATGTTGTCCTCCTCGACTAGCTGCAGCTTCTGCTTGAGTTCAGAAACTTTGGCAGCCTGCACGGTCGCTGCTAACAGTGAAGTCTGATGATTATCAAAATGGTTACAAATGTTATTTACTACGGGTACCTATAGACCCTCTGTTCGCCCTCCTTCGTTGGCCAAACAGAGTCTTAGGGCTACTATCTATATATAGATGGATTTGTTATGCAAAGCGGCTAAAAACATTACATTGCGTACCTCGAAGCCTGTTAGTAGGCTTGTGAAGTCTTCATCTAGTCCGCTTTTAGCGGACTGCACTCTTTCAACCACCGTACCCATTAAAGCACGGTGCTCCTTCAAGACGGATGCACCTTGCAGTGCATCCATCAGTTTGTTCGACGCCTCTGTATTGGTAGAGGTCTTCATTCCCCCCTCCTGCAAAGGGGGCTGCCGATCCGATTCCAGGACTGTGGATCTCTGGAACAGTATCCGGCTAAGGGTCCGATGACCCAGTACCCCCATGGCCGGTCTCCATAGGAGTTGCGCCCCCCATGTCTTCGGCAGCCTTTGGTGCCGCATTGATTGTCCCCCGCACCTCTCCGGGGACTGGAGAAACCCTTTGGGATGACACCTCAGGATCGTCCGCCCTAGGAGGCGAGGAAGCCCATGGAGGCGTCTCGCTCTACATCTTGTGTGGCGAAAGATCACCCGATGAGGACGACCCTTGAGGAATGTCATGGGCCAGACTGCGACATAAAATTTAACATTATTCTCGCAATCTATAGAGAGGATTAGATATGAACGAGGCATCTGAAAGTACTCATGATTCGGTGAGGGGCTTGGTGCGGGAACGGTGCTTGGGAATGGCTTCGGCGCCTGAATCCGAGTTATCGGAAAGGGATACCCGTCGCCTCTTGGGCACCCCATCCTCCGGGTCTATGGAGGCCGCTCTCTTTTTCCCCTTGGGAGGAGGGTTCTCTGCTTCCTTCTCCTCCTCCTCTCCCTCCTCGTCATCCTTGTCTTCGTCTTCCTTATCAAAGGAAGGAGCTTCGGTTCCTCCGGACACGGCGCCCGAAGTCTCTTCGGGATGGGGGTCGCCTGGGGCCTCCTTGGCCTTCTTCTTCTTCTTGTCCTTCTTCACCGGCGCCTGATAGGGCGCCGGGACCAGCATCTTCATTAACAGAGGATCGGCTAGATTTTCGGGGATGGGGCCAGACACTTAATCCGCTCGGCCTTCTTTATCCAGTCCTGTTCAAGAGATGGAATTTTCAAGGGGCCCTCCCTAAGACTGACAAGTTAAGTAGTGTTCGGCAGCATGATACTTACCGGGGATGCCGGATTGTTGCAGTCAAGGCCGGTATCATTGGATGTCGAAGGCCACGTCTTCTTCTTCTTAAAAAGCAACTTCCAGATCTTCCTGTGCGTCGTGCCGTAGAAGTGATGCAGAGTCCGTGCCCCCTCTGAACTGAACTCCCACATCTTGAGAGGTCGTCGTTGGCAAGGGAGGGCTCGGCGGATGAGCATCACCTGGATCACATCAGCAAGGGTGATGTCCTTTTCTATCATGCTCTTGACACGATGTTGTATCAATACGTTGTTGGGGGACCATCAATCCAGGCCCTTGTTGGTCCAGGACGCGATCCGCAATGGAGGTCCAGATCTGAAGGCAGGAGCAGCGGCCCACTTGGTGCCGCGTGGCTCGGTGATATAGAACTACTCCTGCTGCCACACCTTGATGGTGTCTACAAATCTCCCTTTGGGCCAGGTAACCTTGCTGAGCTTGCTCACCATGGCACCGCCGCACTCGGCATGTTGGCCTTCGACCACCTTCGGCTTCACATTAAAAACCTTGAGCCATAAGCCGAAGTGTGGAGGAACGCGGAGGAATGCTTCGCACACGACGATGAACGTTGAGATGTGGAGGAAGGAATTCGGGGCCAGATCATGGAAATCTAGCCCATAATAGTACATAAGACCTTGGACAAAGGGGTGCAGGGCGAATACGAGCTCTCGGAAGAAGTGGGGGATAAAAACCACCTTTTCGCGGGCTCCGAGGTGGGGATGATCTGCCCTAGGGTTGGAAGCCTATGCTTTATCTCCGCTATCAGGTACCTCTTCTCCTGTAGAACTTGGATGTTCTTCTCTATTACAGAAGAGGCCATCCACTTGCCTTGAAAGCCAGATCTGGCCATTGCTAAAGAAGCTGGGGCGGAGGGAAAAATTTGGAACTTGGGCGCTGGAGCTCGGGGGATTGGAAGGCAGAGGGGGGAGAAGGCGTGGGGTGAACGGATGCAACCTTCTGTCCTCATATGGAGGCAATGAATATCAAGCACCCCCTCACGAGCCTTAAATCTCACCTATTCCCAAGGGGACGTGCGAACGGCACGATTTGATTACCCAAAACCCCTATTGATGAGAATCCCATGATAAGGGGACACGATCTCTGTTTCGACGGGACGTGTCACTAGTCGTACCTCGAAATATGAAACGAGGTTGTACAACGGTTCAGAATAACTATAAAGGCCAGAACATAACATCTCGCCGAAAAAGTGGCCCACGGACGTGACTTATTTTAAGAATTATTGCTTTTTACAGTTCAGGGTTGTACGTGTTAAGCAAGGCCGGACACAGTTCTTGTGTGCAGAAAACTATGTTGAAGCATTCGGAAAAGGGGAACCCGCCTTGCAATGCTGAAGACAGTACGCGTGCTGGATATATCGTCATTGAAGCCTGGTTCAGGGGCTACTGAGGGAGTCCTGGACTAAGGGGTCCTCTAGCGTCCGGGCTATGTGATATGGGCGGAGTGATGGGCCATGAAGATACAAGATAGAAGAACCTTCCCCGTGTATGGATAGGACTCTCCTTTGCGTGGATGGCAAGCTCTGCATTCGGATTATGCACTTTCCTTCTTCTGTAACCGACTCTGACAACCCTAGATCCCTCCGGTGTCTATATAAACTGGAGGGTTTAGTCCGTAGGGTTAGATCACGATCATACAGGCTAGACATCTAGGGTTTAGCCATTATGATCTCGAGGTAGATCAACTCTCGTAACCCCTATATTCATCATAGTCAATCAAGCAGGAAGTAGGGTATTACCTCCATTAAGAGGCCCAAACAAGGTTAACACTGTGTCCCCTGCCTCCTTGTTACCTTCAAACCTTAGACGCACAGTTCGGGACCCCCTACCCGAGATCTGCCGGTTTTGACACCGACAACCACATATGATATTCTTCGCTTGAGAGTCGAGTTGCTTGAATCTATTCAGGTCAGCAGCGTTCATGGAAAGAGTGATGGAGGGAACGCCATTTTCCACAATGTACCAAAGATTGTTTTCAATTGCCTTAAGATGCATGTGCATCTTGTTCTTCCAGTAGGGGTATTCTGTCCCATCGAAGGTAGGACACCCAGCCGAGACCTTGATTATACCTGCACTCGACATAACTAAAACTCCATGTGGTTAAACCAAAATCACACAAAACAAGGGAGTACCTTGCTCTGATACCAATTAAAAGTGTGTTATATCGACTAGGGGGGGGTGAATAGGTGATTTTTACAAATTCGTCATTGAGGAAATACAGCTTGAGGAATTTGCTAAGTGACAAACTACAAGCAGCGGAATAAATACTCAGGTGCATGCAAAACAAGACAACAACATAGTCATCATGATGAAATGAAGCATACACAAAGCACATGTAGCATGTAAACATGATAAGCAGGCAGAATACAAGATGACTGAAGAAATAGGATTGAGGTAATCGAGAAAGTCTTCAGTCAAAGTCTTCAAATAGTAACGATCAATTTCATCAACACATGAGGGACGAAATGAAAGGGTTGAAGAAATAGAACCAGTAGCTCGGTGAGGACAATGATTTGGTAGACCAGTTCCAACTGTTGTGATAGTTGTACGTCTGGTTGGAGCAGTTTGGTATTTAAACCAAAGGACACACAATCCTTAATGTATTCTCCTTGAGCCAAGGTCACACAGACCTCGTCCAATCACTCGTGGTAAGTCTTCAGGTGACTTCCAAACCTTCACAGACGTGGTCACTCAGCGATCCACAATTCCTCTTGGATGCTCTAGACCATGACGCCCAACCGTCTGGAAGATGCACAGTCTTCAAAGGTAACAAGCATCAGGTCCACACAGGAACAATCTCTTCAGTGATGCTCAATCACTTTGGGTTGTAGGTGTTGGGTTTGGGTTTTTCCTCACTGGTGATTTTCTCTCAAAGTCCTCGGAGGATGGGATGCTCTTAATGACAAGTGTCAGTTTCTCTCAGAGCAGCCAACCAGCTAGTGGTTGAAGGGGGCGGCTATTTATAGCCAGGGAGCAGCCCGACATGATAAGACATAAATGCCCTTCAATGATATGCTCGTTAGGTGGATAAGATATATGGGACAGCTGGTGCGTAGCACAACAACGGTCGGAAATTTGAGCTCTCAAATTCCTCAGGGCTATCATGTTAGGCAATCCACACTGGCAAATTCCTAACTCCTCAGTCAGAACAAATTCCTCAGAGAACAGAAGATCTTTGTCTCTGTCACTGAAGAAATTTACCGAAATGTATGAGATTTCCAAAGGCTTAACTCAAAGGATTGGGTAGGTGTAGGATTTGAAATTGAGCGTCACTTGAAAATGTTTCCTTAGTTTTACCTTGAGCCCCTTTAACAGTACAGTGTTTCCTATGACTCAAGAAAGATAAAATGAAACTACAAAAACAAAAGTCTTCACGCTTCATAATCCTCACTTCAATATCAATGTCTTCACGGTCACACCAATTTCCTCATTCTTTAAAAGTCTTCAAGAAAACCGAAGTCTTCAACTGAAGACATTCATTTTTAGGGGTCGACTTTCTTCGTAAATATCAAACTCCTCAGAGACTTGTAGAACATGTGTACACTCACAAACACATTAGTCCCTTAACCTATAAGTCTTCAATACACCAAAATCACTAAGGGGCACTAGATGCACTTACAGTTTCCGATCAATACAATTATAGCATGAATAATAAACCTTTATCATGATTAAGGAAATATAATAGTAAGCACTTTATTATTGCCTCTAGGGCATATTTCCAACACATCACCCTATGTCTCATCATCGACGATTAGACGCTCTGAACTCACTTGTTAACTCACTGGCTTGGGAGTCTAGTAGAAAAGGGGGCCGCCTTCTTGTGTCGGTCTACCTCCTTTCACATATTAATGTGAACTTGTAATTTCTTTTGTTCGCTCTAACTATAATGGTGCTACCCATGATTTAGACAAACTAGTTAGACGTAAGGTGTGTGGAGTGGATTAAATATCAACCCGTAGAGATTGTTGATACTTTTGTAAAAGTTTTTTTAGGGGTACTTTTGTACAAGATAATATGGTGATCATCTTACAATAAAGAGTACTTTGATGTAAAAAAAAGAAGAGGAACTCCCTCGACGATTCATTAGAGAGAAAACTTAAGCTAAAATGCAACCAAAAAAACAAGATTAAGAAAAGGGTAATCAGAGAAGAGTACCTCAACCAACTTGGGACCTAGATCCAAGAGTTTTAGGTAAATAAATTGGAGATTGGGCAGGAATTTCGTGATTTGAGAGTGAGAAACGGCGTTCTCTATTCGTCGGCTGAGGAAGGATTTTGGCTCCCGGTGAGACAGTGTCACGAATAGAGTATCCTGTCGACAATGCTATGAAGATGTGCAGTAACATTCAATTTCCCGAAGAAGGGTGGAGCCGTAGATCTTCAATCCATCGGTCCACAGGCCCATGTATTGGTTTGCAAGGGGAGCTGCTGCCTCGACCGTCGATCTAGAGATGGACTACTCTCGTTAATGTAACCCTAGTTTTTAAATTTACCGCGAGCACTGTACTTCTGGATCATGTCGCTTATCCTTTTACTTTCTGTTGCTATTTAAGAGAGGATTGGAGAGAGTTGTAGGGCATTCGGGATGTAACTGGGCTTAGCCCTTGAAGCTGTCGTGTTCCCGCTGGCGAACCCTAGCTCGTGTATCTCAGATCGAGCTTGAAATCGATCCCAAATTCCACTTCAAAATTGAGTGTTTTTTCCTGTTCGTCCGAATTTCGGTGATAATCCTAATCTGGTCCTGTCAATTGGTATATAGAGCTCAGTTTAATCCTTGGAGGCGACGGGGCTCCAAATCGGATCCGGATTCGGGTTGGCGGCAGTGTGGAGCAGGGAGGCGACGATGGCGGCAGACAACTCGGAAGTAGGATTGGAAAGGCTAGTGGTTTCTGAAGAAATATTCTTTAGTGTCAAATCCCACCCAACCCTCCCTTCCAGTGCTTCTCTCCGATGGTGGGTGGCGTTGGCGGCGGCGGTAGAGTTGGTGATCGAGGTCTAGTTTCCAGGAAACCGGAGTAAAATCCTCCCTCCACACCCAACTGTCTATCTAGGATAGGGTAGAACACAATCTGGATGATCAACCCTCCCCTGGATCTGATGGCGAAGGAAGGTGAAACATAGGACACCACGTCTTTGGAACTAGAATCACTCCATTTGGACATCAAGACCTTGAGGAAAAATCGAGAAGAAGATAAGAAGGAATTTTATGACTTTGCTGAAACTATGAACCGAAACTTTGCCATCATCGATAGGAATTTCAAGAAAGTCGAAGAAAGCCTGTGCAAATTGATTGAAGAAGAGCGAGCAGATGAGGAGGAGGAAGATCAGACACCTCCGTCAGGTCAAGGCAGCAACATTCCTCTTGGACATCCCAAGCAATTAGCAAGCCAAGTACCTGATGAACGACGACCAGTTGCTGCTGCTTCTGCAGGTACAACAATTTTGGTGGACAAGGTCTCGGGCAAAGAGTTGAACTTGGAAGGAACACCTAAAGCCCCGTACCGATACCCAAATCACAGCGCAAACAAAACCGAAATGACTACACCTTAGAACAATGTGGGCAACAATGTTGGAACAGTATAACCAGTAGAGGAGCTATAGGAAGATGTGAACAGGCTGGGACAACTCAGAGGAAGAAACAACAATGATGAGGTTCACAGAAATATACTGAGTGTTGAACTGGCCAAGCTCAACATCTCTGGATTTGAGGGCATCGATGCAGATTCGTGGATACAGAATATTGAGCAGTTTTTTGAAGTTTCCAGAACATCTCTAGACCAAAGAACTGAGATAGCAATATCATACTTAAAAGGAGAAGCTATAAAATGGTGGATAGACACTGGGTTTATTGTTGCCAACATCCCCTAGCACAGATTTTGTACTTACTTAACAGAGAGATTTGCTACAACTTCGGTTTGTGAAAATGTGAAGTCTTTCCACAACCTCACCAAGACCAGTACAGTGGCCCGGTATATCTCTAATTTTGAACAACAAATGAACTTCATGAGGAGGGACAATCCAACAGTTCCAGATAATTACTATATGCATAGCTTCATAGCAGGTCTCAATCCTTGCATACAGAGTCACCTTGAGTGTTTGGAACCTGCTAGCATGCAGAAAGCAATGTGGTTAGCTAGGACAATTGTGAAATCTTGTCCCCCTGTGAGTACTGCAACTCCCAAATACTATAACCCACAAAAGAACATTGTCTGTGACAGTCCCAAACCAACTGTCATAAGCAATGCCCCTGCAGCTACAGTGATCCAGCGGGCTAGAGAAAAAGGAGTGTGTTACAAATGCATAGAACCCTGGTTTCCTGGTCACAAATAAGTGTGCAAAATGTCTTAGAAATCACAAATCTTATCACTGCAAGAGCAAAGAAATCAAACTCTTGATATCATCTACATATTAGATGCAGAAGACGAGGAGTCAGATAAGGAAGAGAATAAATCGGATATTCAACAGTTACACATATCCATGCATGCTACTATTGGGCTTCCTGAAGACAAACCTAAACACACACTTTCCTTACTAGTGCAAGTGGAAAAGTGCATGGCTTTAGCACTAGTAGACAATGGCAGCACAACCACTTTTTTGTCCATAGAAATGGCACTACAGGCTGAGTGTCAGATAAATCATGTTCCTAGAGTACAGGTCAATGTTGCAAATGGAGGAAAATTGGATAGTGATTTCTCTTGCCCCAGCACCAAATATACAATCAAGGGAACAAATTTCACTTCTGATTTCAGAGTACTAAAACTTGCTGGCTATGATATGATCTTGGGAGAAGACAGGATGTACCAGCACAACCCTATTACTTTTGATCTTCCAAGAAGAGAACTAATTATTAAAACACAGCAGGGTTCACTATTAACTTTCATAGATGAGTGCTTGCCCACCAGCCCTAGTACTCACATGTTAGAAGACATGGAACACATCCTAGACAACATACTTTCTGGAGCTCTGATGTGGATGCAACCAGTTCCACTGCAACAAGTGGTACAACAAGTACAGAAACCCGAGGTCAACAAGCTATTGGACAAATTTTAGGATGTGTTTCAAGAGCCTACTGAGCTACCACCAAAAAGGGACTGTGACCATGCTATCAACTTAGAACCAGGAGCTCCAGTAATTAATCAGAGGTGCTATAGAATGCCACATCACCAGAAAAATGCCCTAGAGGAAATCATTAAGGAGCTGATTTCAAAGAGGATTATAAGACTGAGCAATAACCCATATTCTTCTCCTGCAGCTCTAGTGAGAAAGAAGGATCTCACTTGGAGATTGTCTGTGGATTATAGAACACAATAAAGAACAAATATCCTATCCCAATTATTGAGGATTTGCTGGATGAGCTACATGGTGCTTGCATTTTCACCAAAATTGTCTTAAGAAGTGGTTATCATCAAATCATAATGAAGGAGGGAGACATTGAGAAAACTGCTTTCTGCACACATATGGGCTTGTTTGAATTTTTGATGATGCCCTATGGAGTGACAATGGACCACCAACTTTTTCACAATTGATGCATACTGTTCTAGGGCCACTCCTCAGACATTGTGTTCTCGTTTTCTTTGATGACATATTAATTTTTAGCATATCCTAGGAGGAACACTTGGAGCATTTGAGATAAGTACTCACTACTTTAAGGGAGCACCAATTATATGCAAAACACTCAAAGTGCACCTTTGCACAATCACAAGTTGAGTATCTAGGCTAGATTATTACTGCTAAAGGAGTCTCAATTGATCCTGCCAAAATTGAGGCTATCACAAAGTGGCCAGCTCCTGAAAACATAACACAATTAAGAAGCTTCCTTGGGTTAGCTGGGTATTACAGGAGATTCGTCAGAAACTATGGAATTATATGTAGGCCCTTATTTGAAGTTCTCAAGAAGAATGGGTTTAAATGGGAAGAGGAACAACAACAAGCATTTGTCCTCCTCAAAGAAACCATGACCAAATCTCCTGTGCTGGCATTGCCAGACTTTTTCAGTCCCTTTTTCCTAGAAGCACATGCATCAGGTTATGGGATAGGAGCAGTGCTCATGCAGAAAGGACAGCCAATTGCTTTCCTCAGCAAAACAATTGGTCCTAAAGCAGCAAGTTGGTCCACATAGGACAAAGAAGCTCTAGCAATTATCGAAGCAATAAAAAATAGAAGCACTACCTTGCATCATCCTCTATTATTATCGAAATTGACCAGAAAATTCTCAAGCACATCCAAGAACAGAAATTGACAGAGGGAGTGCAACACAAATTACTGATAAAATTTCTAGGTTAGAACTTCAAGGTTGAGTACAAGAAAGGGAAAGAGAACAGTGTAGTTGATGCCCTCTCCAAAGTTAAATATACACTAGAATCCATTGCAACAAGTACTGCTGTACTAGCTTGGATTACAAAAGTAGTGCGAAGTTATAGAAATGATCCTAAATGCTCTAAACTCACACTGCCCAACTAGAAATATCTCCCACGGGACAACCCCCTTATACTCTCACTAATGTAGTGATAAGATACAAAGGAAAAATTGTCATTGGTAATAACCTAGAGCTAAGACAATCATTGATTTCTTCTTTCCACGCTTTTGAACTAGGAGGGCATTCTGGTGAAAGGGCCACTTACCAACTCAAAATCCTGTTCACATGGCCAGGAATGAGACAGGAAGTTAAAACCTTTGTCCAGCAATGCCGAGTGTGTCAATTGAACAAAACACACCATCTGCCCTCTCCAGGACTACTACAACCACTACTTGTACCTGATTTTGCGAGGACACACATCAGCATGGACTTTGTTGAGGGCCTTCATGTCTCCTATCACAAGGACTTGATTCTAGTTGTAGTGGATAGATTCACCAAGTATGCTCACTGCATAGCAGTGAAGCATCCAATCTCTGTTAAAACAGTAGCACAAGCTTTCACTGACAATGTCTTCAAGCTGCATGGACTGCCTATTGTCATAGTTACTAACAGACATAAAATATTCACAAGCCACTAATGGTTGAGGTTGTTCACTAAAATGGGAGTCAAACTGCACCTCGGCACATCCTACCACCTCAGTCTGATGGGCAAACAGAGAGGGTAAGTCAATGCCTTGAAAACTATCTCAGATGCATGGTCTTCCAACAGCCTACTAAATGGAACAAGTGGTTATCTATGGCTGAATGGTGGTACAATACTAGCTTTCACACTGCCTACAGATGACACCTTTCCAGTCCTTATATGCTAAACCACCTCCTCTCATAGCTGAACTCATGTCGCCACCTGTGGAAGGAGAAAACCAACAGGAAGAGATGGATAGAGATGCTATTGCTCAGCGAATCAAATCTAACTTACTCAAGGCACGGGAAAGAATGAAACATTATGCAGATAGAAAAAGATCTGACAAACACCTAACCGTGGGAGACATGGTCTATATCAAGCTACATCCGTACATGCACCTCAAACTGCACTCCAAGTACTATGGACCTTTCAAAATACTGGAAAAGATTGGGCAAGTAGCATATAAGGTTCTTCTCCCCGCAGACTGCCAACTCCATCCCACCTTTCATGTCGGCCAGCTTAAGACACGTAGGCCCAGATGCTGTACCAAACCCAAAATTGCCCTTACTGGATGCTCAGGGCCACATCCTCATCAAGCCTGAACAGCTTCTGGAGCACAAGCTCATTCCTCGGGTGCAAGGTAACATATCAATCCCAGTGGTGAAGTGGCTGATTAAATGGGTAAATTTACCTATAGAAAATGCAACTTTGGAAGACGCAACATTTATGCAAAAGATCTTCCCAGATTTCCAGCCTTGAGGGGAAGTCTGGTCTCAGCAGGGAGGAATTGTTAGAAACAGAGTATCCTATCGACAACGTTCTTAAGATGTGCAGTAACATTCAGTTGCCTCAAGAAGAGTGGAGCCGTAGATCTTCAATCCATCAGTCCACATGCCCGCGTACCGGTTCGCAAGGAGAGATGCCGCCTCGATCGTCGATGTAGAGATGGATGGCTCTCGTCAATGTAACCCTAGTTGTTTAAATTTACCGCACGCAATGTAGCTCCGAGACATGCCGCTTTCTTAGATTTTTACTTTCCGTTGCTATTTAAAAGAGGATTGGAGAGGGTTGTAGGGCATTCGGGATGTTATTGGACTTGGCCCTTGAAGCTGCCAGATAGGTCTCCAACGTATCTATAATTTTTTATTGTTCCATGGTATTATATTACCTGTTTTGGATGTTTATGGGCTTTACTAAGCACTTTTATATTATTTTTGGGACTAACCTATTAACCGGAGGCCCAGCTCATATTGCTATTTTTTGCCTATTTCAGTGTTTCGTAGAAAAGGAATATCAAACGGAGTCCAAACGGAATGAAACCTTCCGGAGAGTTATTTTTGGAACAAACGCAATCCAGGAGACTTGGAGTGGACGTCAAGGAACAAACAAGGAAGCCACGAGGCAGGGAGGCGCACCCTAGGGGGGTGGGCGCGCCCCCACCCTCGTGGGCCCCTCGTGGCTCCCCTGACCGACTTCCTTCGCCTATATATATTCACATACCCTGAAAACATCCGGGAGCACTGAGGGAGTCCTCGATTAGGGGGTCCTCGGACAGCCGCACTATGTATTTGTGTTGGACTGTTGGACTATGAAGATACAAGATTGAAGACTTCGTCACGTGTCTGGGTGGGACTCTCCTTTGCGTGGAAGGCAAGCTTGGCAATTCGGATATGTAGATCTCCTTCTCTATAACCGACTCTGTGTAACCCTAGCCCCCTCCGGTGTCTATATAAACCGGAGGGTTTAATTCGTAGGACAACAACAATCATAATCATAGGCTAGCTTCTAGGGTTTAGCCTCTACGATCTCGTGGTAGATCAACTCTTGTAATACTCATATTATCAAGATCAATCAAGCAGGAAGTAGGGTATTACCCCCATCGAGAGGGCCCGAACCTGGGTAAACATTATATCCCCCGCCTCCTGTTACCATTAGCCTTAGACGCATAGTTCAGGACCCCCTACCCGAGATCCGCTGGTTTTGACACCGACATTGGTGCTTTCATTGAGAGTTCCATTGTGTCGTCACAATAAGGCTTGATGGCTCCTTCAATCATTCACAACGATGCGATCCAGGGTGAGGTCTTCCTCCCCGGACAGATCTTCGTATTCGGCGGCTTCGCACTGCGGGCCAACTCGCTTGGCCATCTAGAGCAGATCGATAGCTATGCCCCTAGCCATCAGGTCAGGTTTGGAAGCCTGAACTACACCGCCGACATCTGCGGAGACTTGATCTTTGACGGGTTTGAGCCCATGTCAGGTGCGCCAAACAGTCACGACAAGCATGACTTAGATCTGCCATCGGACATTGTTCGGGAGATCACACCTGTGGCTGCCCCGACCCTTAATCCGGAGCAGATCATGCCATTCGAGGACGGGTGGATGGACACCACCACGGAGGCCGCACACTCAGCGGCGATAGAGCCGAACACAGACTTCGCCTCCAATGAGGCCTTTGTCATCGGACCCTCGGACTCATCTCCGGCCATAGGCTCCGAACCGTGTGCATTCGTGCCCATCGAATCTGATTGGGCACTGGTCATGGAGTTTACCTCCGCGGATATCTTTCAGCACTCACCCTTGGGCGACGTGCTAAATTCATTGAAGTCTCTCTCCCTGTCAGGAGACTCTTGGCCGAACTATGTCCGGCTTGAGTGGGAAGCGGACGATGAAGAAATTCGTTCCCCACCCACCACACACTTAATAGCCACTGTCGATGACTTAACCGACATGCTTGATTTCGACTCCGAAGACATCGACGGTATGGACGACGATGCTGGAGAAGAACAGGAACCACCGCCCACAGGGCGCTGGACAGCCACCTCATCATATGATACATACATACATACATACATACATACATATATATATATATATATATATATATATATATATATATATATATATATATATATATGGTGGACACGCCCAAAGAAAGCGATGGCGATGAGGCAACGGAGGATAATCCCATTGAGAAGCAATCTAAGCACCGGCGTCATCGGCGCTGCTCTAAACCTCGTCATAGCAAAAATAGCGATACTGGCACAAGAGATAATAACACTCCGGATAATGCCGAGGACGAAAACAATCCCGCCCACCCAAGCTTCAAGCAGGCCGAACGGGAGGATGGGCAAGCTAGCCCTAAGGAATAGGCAATGGATGGAGAATCGGAGGATGACAATTACCTGCCCCTCTCCGAAGACGAGGTGAGCCTCGGCGACAAAGAAATCATCGTGCCTGACGATCCCATCGAGCAGGAGCGCTTCAAGCACCGGCTTATAGCCACTGCCAAAAGCCTGAAGAAAAAGCAGCATCAGCTTCAAGCTGATCAAGATCTGCTAACTGATAGATGGACTGAGGTCTTGGCAGCCGAGGAATACGGACTCGAGCGCCCAACCAAAAGTTACCCAAAGCGTAGGTTGCTACCTCAACTTGAGGAGGAGGCATTAAAGCCTACACTACTAGCACAGGATACGGCTGACCGGCCACCTCGTGGCCGAGACAAAGCGGTGTATCAGCCCGCACCCTGTCGACAAGCAAGCAAAAACATGAAGGCCCGGGGCTACACACATGAACTGCAAGACAAATTGGAAAACAAAGCAGGACAATCAAGATCAATCTACGGATCACGGGGGCATGCCCCAACATGTGACGATGACCGTCACGCTAAAAACAAATCTGGCCGGGCCGAATACAACAGACCAGACTCAGTTGAACTGCGTCCTGATGTAACCCGGCATAGAGGCACCACACACCCCCTATGCTTCACTGATGAAGTAACGGACCATGAATTTCTAGAAGGGTTTAAACCCATGAACATTGAATCATATGATGGTACAACAGACCCCGTGGTATGGATTGAAGATTTCCTTCTCCACATTCACATGTCCCGCGGCGATAATCTACATGCCATCAAGTACCTCCCACTAAAACTCAAAGGACCGGATCGGCATTGGCTGAATAGCCCGCCGGCAAACTCCATTGGCAGTTGGGAGAACCTGGAAGACGCATTCCTTGACAACTTCCAGGGCACCTATGTGCGACCACCGAATGCCGATGACTTAAGTCACATAACCCAATAGCCCGGAGAGTCAGCCAGGAAATTCCAGACTCGGTTGCTAACTAAAAAGAACCAAATTATCGACTGTCCGGATGCCGAAGCCCTAGCGACCTTTAAGCATAACATCCGCAATGAGTGGCTCACCCGACACCTCGGCCAAGAGAGGCCGAAGTCCATGGCAGCCCTCACGACACTCATGAGCCACTTTTGTGTGGGCGAGGACAACTGGCTCACTCGTAGCAACAACACATCAACAAATCCTGGCACTTTAGATGCCAGAGATAACAATGGCAAGCCCCGACGCAACAGACACAAGCGTCGCAACAATGGCGATAACGCCGAAGACACGGTAGTCAATGCCGGATTCAGTGGCTCTAAGTCCGGTCAGCGGAAAAAGCCATTCAAAAGAAACAATCCGGGCCCGTCCAGTCTGGACTACATACTCGATCGCTCGTGTCAAATTCACAGCACCCCCGATAAACCAGCCAACCACACCAACAGAGAATGCTGGGTGTTCAAACAGGCCGGCAAGTTGAATGCCGAAAACAAGGAAAAGGGGCTGCATAGCGATGACGACGAGGAGCCCCGATCGCCCAACACAGGAGGACAGAAGAAATTTCCTCCCCAATTGAAAACAGTAAACATGATATACGCAACCCATATTCCCAAGCGGGAATGGAAGCATGCACTAAGGGACGTCTATGCGATGGAGCCAGTCGCCCCAAAGTTCAACCCATGGTCTTCTTGTCCGATCACTTTCGATCACAGGGACCATCCGACCAGCATCTGTCATGGCGGTTTGGCCGCGTTGGTCCTCGATCCCATCATTGACGGATTCCACCTTACAAGAGTCCTTATGGACGGTGGTAGCAGCCTGAACCTGCTCTATTAGGATACAGTGCACAAAATGGGCATCGATCCCTCAAGGATCAAACCCACCAAAACCACCTTTAAAGGTGTCATCCTAGGTGTAGAGGCCTGTTGCACAGGCTCAATCACACTGGAAGTGGTCTTCGGATCCCCGGACAACTTCTGAAGCGAGGAGTTAATCTTCGATATCGTCCCTTTCCGTAGTGGTTATCATGCACTACTAGGACGAACCGCATTTGCTCGATTCAATGCGGTGCCACATTACGCCTATATCAAGCTCAAGATGCCCGGACCTCGCGGGGTTATAATAGTCAATGGAAACATAGAGCACTCCCTCCATACAGAGGAGCACACTGCGGCCCTCGCAGTAGAAGTACAGAGCAGCCTTCTTAGGCAGATCTCCAACTCGGCAATAAAGCCCCCGGACACCGCCAAGCGAGTCTGAAGTACTCTGCAACAGGATCGTCTGGAGCTCACCTAGTAGTTCGGCCTCCGTCCTAGTCCCAGCCAACCGGTGAAATTTGTGCCACGTGTACATAATTACGCACTTAAAATACCATGGGCATAGGCGGAGGCACGGCTACAATATGGTCCACAACGCGGCTCAAACCGACCCAGGACCCGTACACCTTCCCCTTTTTCCTTTTTCTTTCAGGTCCCCATTCTCTGGAGGCTCTTTTGATAGCCTGATCATCGGATCCATCACGGGACGGAAACACTAAGGAGGCAATGAGCTTTGACGTACAAAGGAATCCCCAGGTGGTCTCTGATAACGATCGCTATACCTGTTTTACATACCCACACGCAGCTCGCCTTTGGTCAGGACATGTCAAATAGTCCTATGTTGCTTATCGCACTGCTTGTATACATACGCCTTGACGTATTATTCAAATAACAATGGAAAATAATGTACAACGTTAGCTTATTATTACATTTCTTTATCTTTTTCCTTGAATACTTATTTATTACAAATTGCACCTGTACATTCTGGTACGTTCAGTCCGCCAGGGGATTCAGTGTACCCCATAACACGGCAAGAAAAGTCCGAACACTTTCGACAGTGCGGCACCCCGAACTTATAGCATTATATGCATCAGCTCCGAATCATGTCTTGGGTCAATAGTTGGGTTTTCCCGGCTCCCATGTTTTGCTACCTTACGTTCCGCTACATCGACTAAGGTGGCACAGGGAGAACTACTGCGATTGTGTCCCGGTTCTTCGGGACGAGCACCTCAGTAGAGAAAGCCGAAAACTGTCTGTCATGATGTGGCGACAGCTGGTTGCTGTTCGAGAGGTCTCAAATCCTTAAAGATTTTTTCCGCTTTGGGCGAGGAATCGGCCTTGTACAATTTAGGCATGTATAGCACCCCAAGTTCGGCCTTCTGAATACCAGGAGCTACGCCAAAATTTAAAATTATAGACTTCTATGGCTATGTGAGAGTGATAAAGCTGTATAGTCCGATTGCCTTGTTCGTTGCGCTAAACACGTCCTTAAAGGACCAAAAATTTGGATAAAGAGTGTTTAGATTTATCCCGAACACCCCGGTACTAGTTACATGGGGGCAGAAGCCGACGACTGGCCAACTCTCAGATTTTATAAACGGCCAACACCCCGGTACTAGTTATATAGCGCAAATGAACTCGTTTTCATACCACAAGATCAAATGAGTACATTCATTCAAATATTACATCCTTGGCACATTCCTCCACCACAAGGCGGGCGCCCTTCAGGACACTGTCATAATACTTTTTGGGGTGGCGGTGCTCCTTGCCCTTCGGCGGCCCCTCCGTCACTAGCTTCTCGGCATCCATCTTCGCCCAGTGCACTTTCGCGCGGGCGAAGGCCCTGCGTGCACCTTCAATGCAGATTGACCGCTTTGTGACTTCAAGCCGCGGGCAGGCATTTACTAGCCGCTTCACGAGGCCGAAGTAGCTGCTGGGCAAGGGCTCGGCAGGCCACATCCGGACTATAAGGTCCTTCATGGCCAGTTCGGCCGCCTTGTGCAATTCGACCAGTTGCTTCAGCTGGTCGCTCAAGGGCATCGGATGTTTGGTCCCAATATATTGAGACCAGAACAACTTCTTAAGTGAGCTCCCTTCTTCGGCCCGGTAGAACTTCGCATCATCCGATATGCTACGCGGCAGATGTGCGAACGCTCCTGGAGAGCTCTGAATTTGGGTAAGTAAAAGGAAAGTCTCATTCACATGCTTGCTTTGCATAATGGATGCCTTACCCACCGCTATCTTCTTGGCCGCCTGAATCTCCTGGAGGGCCCTTTGGGCTTTGGCTTTGGCGTCTCACGCGCTCTGGAGGGCCTCAGCAAGCTCGAACTCTCGCGTGTTAGAGTGACGCTCCAAGGACTCGTATTTTTTGACGAAATCCTGGAGCTCTTGCTGGACCTCATTGACACGGGACTCTTGCTTCTCGCACTCGGTGCGCTCCTTGGCCGCTTTGTCTTCGGCCTCGGACAGCGCCTTCTTAAGGGCCGCCACTTCGGTCGTGCCCCCTATTAAAGTTCATGACGCTTCTATGAGCTGAAACATTTTTTGTTTATCAATATACAGACGGGGTATCACTTACCTTTGTTCTCCTCGAGCTGCCTCTTTATGAGGCCGAACTCTTCCTCGGACCGCTCCAGGTCCCGCTTCAGTCCGGAGACCTCCGCAGTACGAGCGGCAGCAGCCAGCAGCGATGCCTGCTTATTCACATAGACATATTCTGATTAGACTCCTACGGAAGTTATTTGATCCTCTGTTCGGCCTTTCTTTCCGAACACCAAACAGAGCATTAGGGGCTACTGTCTATACTATGATACTTTTTTACAATTTTATTACTTACCTCAAAGCTCGTTAGGAGGCTGGCGCAGGCTTCGGTCAATTCGCTTTTGGCGGACCGGACCTTCTCAATCACCATACTCATAAGAGTATGGTGTTCTTCATCAATGGAAGCGCCTCCAAGCGCCTCCAGCAAGTTGTCTGATGCCTCTGGATGGGCAGAGGTCATCGGCACGGGTGGCTCGCCCCCCTTAGGGAGAGGCTACCTCCCATATTCGGAACCACTGGGAGTTCCAGAGTAGTATCCAGTTGGGGGCCAAACTTGCTGCGGCCCCCGTCATCAGAATCCATGGTGGTCTTCCCTCCCATGTGCCCGGCGTCTGGGATTTCTCCTTGGGGCGTCTCCAGAACAGTCTCCCCCTGGTTCGGTATCCTCTGAGACAACACCTTAGTGTCGTCCGCGGGCTTGGGGGAGGAGGCAGTCGGGAGTGAATCACTATTCATTGTCGACAGGCCTAGAGACCCATCCGAAGAGGATACGTCGATATGGGCTTTGGCCGGACTGCACGCGCATGTTTAGCATGATAAGAAGCAATAAAGCAAAACATACCGGGAGTATTATAGTGTCCGGATACTTACGACTTTGCCAGGGACTTGTCCCTGGGTAACCACTCCTCGCTGCTGTAGGCGGCTGTGGTGGAGTGGTCCGGAGGGAGGGTCTTTCCTTTCTTGGACCCTTCGGCCTCCCTAGACGGGGCGGCCTTCCTTTTCTTCTCACCCCTCCCGGTTGGGGAGGGGAGGGATTTCCTCTTCCCCCTCCTCGTTTTCATCAGAGGAGCACGCCTCGATGTCTTCGGACGATGGGTCCGATACAACCTTGCGCCGGAGACCTTTCCTGGTCCCCGCGGCCTTCTTCTTGGCCTTCTTCTCTGGCACCTCATAGGGCACCGGAAACAACATCTTCGTTAAGATAGGCGATGCTGGATCTTCAGGTAGTGGAGCCGGACAGTCAATCCGCTCCTCTATCACTACCCAGTCCTGTTAGATTGGCATGGAGGCTTAGATTCCTCCGGCGGGTGTGCTAGTAAAAGGCACATCTTGCAAAATATAAAAACTCACCGTATTGGCGGGGCGCTTTGCACTGAGTCCGCGATCTTCGGCTATGGGTGGTGGTACCTCGGTAGCCTTGAACAACACCTTCCAGACAGCTTCGTGCATTGTGTCGAAGAGCTTTCGCAGCGTCTGGTGTTCGGCCGGGTGGAACTCCCACATATTGAAAGCCCGTCTCTGACACACAAGGATCCGACGGAAGAGCATGACCTGGACCACATTGACAAGCTTGATTTTCTTGCTTGTCATATTTTTGACGCAGGTCTGAAGTCCGGTCAGCTCCATCGATGAGCCCCAGGCTAGGCCCTTCTCTTTCCAGGAGGTGAGCCGCATGGGGATGCCGGATCAAAATTCGGGGGCCGCTGCCCAATTGGTGTCGCGCGGCTCGGCGATGTAGAACCACCCCGATTGCCACCCCTTCACGGTCTCCACATAGGATCCTTCGGGCCAGGTAACATTGGGCATCTTGCCCACCATGGCGCCTCTGCACTCTGCTTGTTGGCTGACCACCACCTTCGGCTTCACGTTGAAGGTCTTCAGCCATAGGCGGAAGTGGGGTGTAATGCGGAGGAAGGCCTCGTACACGACGATAAACGCTGAGATGTTGAGGATGAAATTGGGGGCCAGATCATGGAAGTCCAGCCCATAAGAGAACATGAGCTCGCGGAGAAATGGGTGGAGGGGGAATCCTAGTCCGCGGACAAAGTGAGATAGAAACACTACCCTCTCCTGAGGCTTCGGGGTAGGGATGATCTGCCCTTCGGTAGGGAGATGGTGCACGATGTCTGCGGCCAGGTATCCGGCCTCCCGAAGCTTCGTGATGTCCTCCTCCTTAACAGAGGAGTGATAACCCACAAGTATAGGGGATTGCAACAGCTTTCGAGGGTAGAGAATTCAACCCAAATTTATTGGTTCGACACAAGGGGAGCCAAAGAATATTCTCAAGTATTAGCAGTTGAGTTGTCAATTCAACCACACCTGGATAACTTAGTATCTGCAGCAAAGTATTTAGTAGCAAAGTAGTATGATAGTAATGGTAACAATGGAAAAAATAACGATAGTAGTTTTGTAGTAATTGTAACAGTAGCAACGGAAAAGTAAATAAGCAAAACACAATATGTGAAAAGCTCGTAGGCATTGGATCAGTGATGGATAATTATGTCGGATGTGATTCCTCATATAATAGCTATAACATAGAGTGACACAGAACTAGCTCCAGTTCATCAATGTAATGTAGGCATGTATTCCGAATATAGTCATATGTGCTTATGGAAAAGAACTTGCAACAACTATGAGATGGCGATATCTTCCATGCTAAATACATTATAGGCGGTTCCCAAACAGAATAGTAAAAGTTTATACTCCCCCACCACCAACAAGCATCAATCCATGGCTTGCTCGAAACAACAAGTGCCTCCAACTAACAACAACCCTGGGGGAGTTTTTTTTAATTATTTTGATTTGCTTTGAACTTTTTGATCATGCGACTGGGCATCCCGGTTACCAGCCATTTTCTCATGAATGAGGAGCGGAGTCCACTCCTCTTGAGAATAACCCACCTAGCATGGAAGATACAGATAACCCTAGTTGAAACATGAGCTGCTCGAGCATACAAAACAGAATTTCATTTGAAGGTTTGGAGTTTGGTACATACAAATTTACTTGGAACGCCATGTAGATACCGCATATAGGAAGGTATGATGGACTCATATGCAATAACTTTGGGGTTCATGGAGTTTGGATGCACAAGCAGTATTCCCGCTTAGTACAGGTGAAGGCTAGCAAAAGACTACGAAGCGACCAACTGAGAGAGCGACAACAGTCATGAACATGCATTAAAATTAATTTACACCAAGTACAAGCATGAGTAGGATATAATCTACCATGAACATAAATATCGTGAAGGCTATGTTGATTTGTTTTAACTACATGCGTGAACATGTGCCAAGTCGAGTCACTCAATTCATTCAAAGGAGGATACCATCCCATCATACCACATCATAATCATTTTAATAGCATGTTGGCACGCAAGGTAAATCATTATAAGCTCATAGCTAATTAAGCATGGCATAAGCAACTACAATCTCTAAATGTCATTGCAAATATGTTTACTTCATAATAGGCTAAATCAGGAACGATGAACTCATCATATTTACAAAAACAAGAGAGGTCGAGTTCATACCACCTTTTCTCATCTCAATCAGTCCATCATATATCGTCATTATTGCCTTTCACTTGCACGACCGAACGGTGTGTATAATAATAATAATAGTGCACGTGCATTGGACTAAGCTGGAATCTGCAAGCATTCAATTCAAGAGAGAAGACAAAGTAATATGGGCTCTGAGTTAAATCAACAATCATGCATATGAGAGCCACTAAACATTTTCAATATGGTCTTCTAATCTCGACCCCCAAAGGGAAGAAAAGAAAATAAAACTATTTATACGGGAAAGCTCCCAACAAGTAAAAGAAGAACGAGAAATCTTTTTGGTTTTTCTTTTTAATTACTACTACAAGCAAGGAAATTAAACTAACTATTTTTTGTTCTCTTAAGGTTTAACAAACACACAAGAAGAAAACTGGAAAAAGAAATTAAACTAGCATGGATAATACAATGAAAGAGTATGAGCACCAACAACTAGAATAGTGTGTGAACATGAATGTAAAGTCGGTGAGAAATACGTACTCCCCCAAGCTTAGGCTTTTGGCCTAAGTTGGTCTAATGCCAAGGATAGTCTGGCTGATATCCGAAGTTATAACTGGGGTCGTACTGAGATGCAGCAGCCAATGCATCCTGAGCTGCGGCATGTTGACGAGCTGCCTCCGCTCTCCCCTCATGTTCGGCTGCCTCCTCCCTGGTAACAACATATCTTCGTTTTGCCTGGTAATCAAAAAGGGAAGGAGGAAGGAGAGTAACATGGACAGAGATAGCTACGTCAAAGATTAGTCAATACTGGAGGAATTGTTCATTCCTCAAAAGAAAACGATGCCTGACCATCGCGTCATAATCTAAATAAGTAGGAAGCAACTCAATATCCTCCTCACGTGGAGATATACCAAGATAATTAGCAACACGGGTCGCATAAATCCCTCCAAATAAATCTCCAGATATACCATTATTATGCAACCTACGTGCAACTATTGCCCCCAAGTTGTAATCTTTATTACCTAACACAGCACTCTTGAGGACATAAAGATTAGGGACGCACATGTGACATGCTTCATCTTTACCGTTAATGCATCTACCAATGAAGAGAGCAAAATAATGTATAGCAGCAGGGGGGCTGCCCTCACTGTCCTTAGCTTTCAAAAAAATACTGTATAGCAGGAAAGTGAATGCTCCCTATGGTAGCTTGTGCTATATCCCTAGATTCTCCCACAGTAATACTAGCGAGAAAGTCTTTATATTCAGATCTGTGGGGTTCATGAACATTGCCCCACTGCAGGAGTTTGCAAGCTGTTGTAAAATCTTCTAAGTCCATGGTATAAGATTGATCATAAATATCAAACAGGGCATTCTGAGAATTACACGAAGATGTATATTTAAATATTCTCACGAATGAATCAGTCAATTGGTAGTACTAAGGACACTTATCTTGTATGAAGTCCTCAAGATCGGCGTTACACACATACGCGTCAAATTCATCCTTAATGCCTGCACTGACCATAAACTCTTCCGATGGCCACTCGCAAGCCCGCACTTCGGCTTCCCTTGGTGGTTCATCGTCTTGCTCGCGCATAGCATGCCTAGGTCCTCTCTTTGTTGAGGAACCACCTTGGTACATTCTCCTGGACATATTTCTTTTTCTGAAAAATTTCTGAATTTTTTTGTAACTTCAAAATAAAAGTGAATCAAACTAAACAAGATTGGTAGCAACTACTCCTACAAGTGCCTAGAGCCCATATCATGCATTAGAATTACTTGGGACCTCATAAATTTGTCATGCAAGCTCAAGAACAGGGTCACCTATGCAGCAAAATTTTGCAATGAATAAAGCTCTAGAACAAAAACTAGTTGGACCAATGGAGGAGTCACATACCAAGCAACAATCTCCCAAAGTAGTTTTCTGAATGGAGCTTTGAGCAAGGAGATCGAAAATCTCAGCAAAATGAGCTAGAACTCGTGCTTGAGCTGGATGGGGATTTTTTTGGGAGGAAGATGGAGTGTGTGGGTGCAGGAATAAGTGGAGGGGGGCCACCATGGGCCCATGAGATAGGGGGCGCGCCCAGCGGGTGTGGGCGCGCCCTCCACCCTCGTGGCCAGGTGCTTGCCCCCCTAGTGTTCTTAGTGCCTAAAATCCTCAAATATTCCATGAAAATTCAGACTAAATTTGCAGGGCATTTGGAGCACTTTTATTTTTGGGATATTTTTTATTGCACGGATAATTCAGATAACATACAGATAATACTATTTTGCTTTATTTATTCTAAATAACAGAAAGTAAAAAGAGGGTACAGAAGGTCGTGCCTTCTAGTTTCATCCATCTCATGATCATCAAAATGAATCCACTAACAAGGTTGATCAAGTCTTGTTAACAAACTCATTCCGAATAACACGGAACCAGAGAAACTTCGAATAGCACTAGGTTACCTCAACAGGGATATGAACATCCCCAACAATAAGAATATCATACTTTTTCTTGATAGTAGGAAGAGGAAATTCAAAACGTCCAATAATAATAGTTGGAACTTTTCCAATAGAATTGATGCTATGAACTTGAGGTTGTTTCCTCGAAAAGTATACCGTATGCTCATTACCATTAACATGAAAAGTGATATTGCCTTTGTTGCAATCAATAACAGCCCCTGCAGTATTCAAAAAGGGCCTACCAAGGATAATCGACATACTATCATCCTCGGGAATATCAAGAATAACGAAGTACGTTAAGATAGTGACATTTGCAACCACAACAGGCACATCCTCACAAATACCGACAGGTATAGGAGTTGATTTATCAGCCATTTGCAAAGATATTTCAATAGGTGTCAACTTATTAAATTCAAGTCTACGATATAAAGAGAGAGGCATAACACTAACACCGGCTCCAAGATCACATAAAGCAGTTTTAACATAATTTCTTTTAATGGAGCATGGTATAGTTGGTACCCCTAGATCTCCAAGTTTCTTTGGTATTCCACCTTTAAAAGTGTAATTAGCAAGCATGGTGGAAATTTCAGCTTCCGGTATCATTCTTTTATTTGTAATGATATCCTTCATATATTTAGCATAAGGATTTAATTTAAGCATATCAGTTAAGTGCATATGTAGGAAGATAGGTCTAATCATTCAGCAAAGCGCTCAAAGTCCTCATCATCCATTGTCTTGTATGGTTTAGGAGGAAAGGGCATGGGTTTCTGAACCCATGGTTCTCTTTCTTTACCGTGCTTCCTAGCAACAAAATATCTTTTATCATAATGTTGATTCTTTGATTGTGGGTTATCAAGATCAACAACGGGTTCAACCTCTACATCATTTTTATTGCTAGGTTGAGCATCAACATGAACATTATCATTAACATTATCACTAGGTTCAGGTTCATCACCTGATTGTGTTTCAGCATCAGAAATAGAAATATCATTGGGATTCTCAGTTGTGTATGTAACAGGTTCACTAGAAGCATGCAAAGTCCTATCATTTTTCTTTTTCTTCTTTTTAGAAGAACTAGGTGCCTCTAAATTATTTCTCTGAGAATCTTGCTCGATTCTCTTAGGGTGGCCTTCAGGAACAAAGGTTCCTGAGTCATTCTACCAGTTCTTGTAGCCACTCTAACAGCAAAATCATGTTTATTATTTAATTCATTGAGCAAATCACTTTGAGCTTTAAGTACTTGCTCAGCTTGAGTGGTAACCATAGAAGCATATTTGCTAATGAGTTTAAGTTCACCTTTAACTCTAGCCATATAATCACTTAAGCGTCCTATCTCGAAAGCGTTATTCTTTAATTCTCTACCAACATAAGCATTAAAACTTTCTTGTCTAGTCATAAAGTCATCAAATTCATCTAAGCATTGGCTATGAAATTTGGTAGACGGGATTTCAACTTTATCATATCTATAGAGAGAATTTACCTTTACTACCTGTGTCGGGTTATCAAGACAATGTGTTTCTTCAACAGGAGGTAGACTAAGACCATGTATTTCTTCAATAGGAGGTAAATTCTTAACATATTCAGCTTTAATACCTTTTTCTTTCATTGATTTCTTTGCCTCTTGCATATCATCAGGACTGAGAAATAGAACACCCCTCTTCTTCGTAGTTGGTTTGGGAATAGGCTCAGGAGTTGGCTCAATTGGCTCAGGAATTGGCTCAGGAAGAGTCCAATTATATTCATTAGTCAACATATTATTCAATAGTAATTCAACTTGGTTGACTGTTCTTTCCCTGAAAACACAACCAACACAACTATCCAAGTAGTCCTTGGAAGCATCGGTTAGTCCATTATAAAAGATAGCAAGTATTTCATTTTTCTTAAGAGGATGATCAGGCAAAGCATTAAGTAATCGGAGAAGCCTCCCCCAAGCTTGTGGGAGACTCTCTTCTTCGATTTGCACAAAATTATATATTTCCCGCAAGGCAGCTTGTTTCTTATGAGCAGGGAAATATTTAGCAGAGAAGTAATAAATCATATCCTGGGGACTACGCACGCAAGCAGGACAAGAGAATTAAACCAAGTTTTAGCATCACCCTTTAATGAAAACAAAAATATCTTAAGGATATAATAATAGTGAGACTTCTCATCATCAGTAAATAGGGTGGCTATATCATTTAACTTGGTAAGATTTGCCACAACAGTTTCAGATTCATAGCCATAAAAAGGATCAGATTCAACCAAAGTAATTATCTCAGGATCAACAGAGAATTCATAATCCTTATCTGTAACACAGATAGGTGAAGTAGCAAAAGCAGGGTCAGGTTTCATTCTAGCATTAAGAGATTGTTGTTTCCATTTAGCTAATAACTTCTTAAGATCATATCTATCATTGCAAGCAAAAATAGCTCTAGCAGCTTCTTCATCCATAACATAACCCTCAGGAACAACAGGCAATTCATAATTAGGGGGAGAACCTTCATCATCACTATCATCAACAATTTCATTTTCTCTAACCCTAGCAAGTTGTTCATCAAGAAATTCACCCAATGGCAAAGTAGTATCACGCACAGAGGTAGTTTCATCATAAGTAGCATGCATAGCAGAAGTGGCATCATAATTAACATGCGACATATCAGAATTCATAGCAGTAGCAGGTTTAGGTGTCGCAAGCTTACTCAAAACAGAAGGAGAATCTAGTGCAGAGCTAGATGACAATTCCTTACCTCCCCTCGTAGTTGAGGGAAAAATCTTAGTTCTTTCGTCTTTCAAGTTCCTCATAGTGACCAGCAGATATAAATCCCAAGTGACTCAAAGAATAGAGCTATGCTCCTCGGCAAGGGCGCCAGAAATTAGTCTTGATAACCCATAAGTATAGGGGATCGCAATAGCTTCCGGAGGTAGAGTATTCAACCCAAATTTATTGATTCGACACAAGGGGAGCCAAAGAATATTCTCAAGTATTAGTAGTTGAGTTGTCAATTCAACCACACCTGCAAAGTATTTAGTATTAGTAGTTTAGTTGTCAATTCAACCACACCTGCAAAGTATTAGTAGTTGAGTTGTAAATTCAAGTATTAGTAGTTGAGTTGTCAATTCTGCAGCAAAGTATTTAGTAGCAAAGTAGTATGATAGTAATGGTAACAGTGGGAAAAGTAACGATACTAGTTTTGTAGTAATTGTAACAGTAGCAATGGAAACGTAAATAAGCAAAGCACAATATGTAAAAAGCTCGTAGGCATTGGATCAGTGATGGATAATTATGTCGGATGCGATTCCTCATATAATAGCTATAACATAGAGTGACACAGAACTAGATCCAGTTCATCAATGTAATGTAGGAATGTATTCCGAATATAGTCATACGTGCTTATGGAAAAGAACTTGCATGACATCTTTTGTCCTACCCTCACGTGGCAGCGGGGTCCTAATGGAAACTAAGGGATATTTAGGCCTCCTTTTAATAGAGTACCCGACCAAAGCATTAAAACATAGTGAATACATGAACTCCTCAAACTACGGTCATCACCGAGAAGTATCCCGATTATTGTCACTTCGGGGTTGTTGGATCACAACACATAATAGGTGACTCAAGGAGTCCTGGACTAGGGGGTGTCCGGATAGCCGAACTATCATCATCGGCCGGACTCCAAGACCATGAAGATACAAGATTGAAGACTTCGTCCCGTGTCCGGAGAGGACTTTCCTTGGCGTGGAAGGCAAGCTTGGCAATACGGATATGTAGATATCCTACCATTGTAACCGACTCTGTGTAACCCTAGCCCTCTCCGGTGTCTATATACCGAAGGGTTTTAGTCCGTAGGACAGAACAACAATCATACCATAGGCTAGCTTCTAGGGTTTAGCCTCCTTGGTCTTGTGGTAGATCCACTCTTGTACTACCCATATCATCAATATCAATCAAGCAGGAGTAGGGTTTTACCTCCATCGAGAGGGCCCGAACCTGGGTAAAAACATCGTGTCCCTTGTCTCCTGTTACCATCCGCCTAGACACACAGTTCGGGACCCCCTACCCGAGATCCGCCGGTTTTGACACAGACATTGGTGCTTTCATTGAGAGTTCCTCTGTGTCGTTGCATATAGGCTCGATGGCTCCTTCGATCATCACCAACGATGCAGTCCAGGGTGAGACTTTTTTCCCCGGACCGATCTTCGTATTCGGCGGCTTTGCGCTATGGGCCAATTCGCTTGGCCATCTGGAGCAGATCGAAAGCTACGCCCCTGGCCGTCAGGTCAGATCTGGAAGTCTAAACTTCACGGCGGACATCCGCGGAGACTTGATCTTCGATGGCTTCGAGCCACAGCCGAGCGCGCCGCACTGTCACGAGGGGCATGATTTAGCTCTGCTGTCGGACAATGTCCTGGAGGCCGCACACGAGTCCGCTTCGATCCCTAATTCGGAGCCGACTACGCAGATCGAGGATGGGTGGCTAGACACCGCCTTGGGGGCTGCAACCTCTACGCCGATGGAGCCGAATACTGACCTTGCCCCCTGTAAAGCTCGTGACTCAGAGGTGCCGGACTCCTCGCCGGACTCCGAACCTCCTGCGCCCCTACCAATCGAATCTGATTGAGCGCCGATCATGGAGTTCACCGCTGCGGACATCTTTCGGCACTCACCTTTCGGCGACATTCTGAATTCGCTAAAGTATCTCTCGATATCAGGAGAGCCCTGGCCGGATCATGGTCAGGACGGTTGGGATGCGAATAGCGAAGAAATTCGAACCCCACCCACCACCCAATTAGTAGCCACTGTCGATGATCTAACCGACATGCTAGATCTCGACTCCGAAGACATCGACGGTATGGACGACGATGCCGGAGACAACCAAGAACCAGTGCCTACTAGGCACTGGAAAGCCACCTCGTCATATGATGTATACATGGTGGATACACCAAAAGGAAGCGATAACGAGGAACAACGGGAAGCGGTGAAGGATAACTCCCCCGAAAAGCAACCAAAACGGAGACGCAAGCGCCGCCCAAAGTCCCACCTCGATAACAACAGCACGCATACTGGCCCAGCCGTAGAGTAGGACGAACCAGTGGACGACGAACAGGCCACCAAGCAATCATCCGAACAGGATGAATTGGACGAGCAACCCATCCCCGACGAAAACAACAGTCCAGACGATCTCACGCCGGACACATCACCGGAGCACAAGAGCCTTCACAAAAGGCTCGTCGCCACTGCAAGCAGTTTGAAGAAGCAGAAGCGGAAGCTCAAAACAGCGGAAGACATACTCAGAAAGAGATGGAGCAAAGTACTCAAGACTGCAGATAAATATGGCGATAGTCACCAAGCAAAGAGCTACCCGAAGCGCAAACTGCTGCCCGAATTTGACGAGGAGGCCGTAGAACCCCCACAATCAAAAAACAAAGAGGCCGCCTGGCCGGATAGACGACCAGATGACAGGCCAAGAGCGGCAGGCGGCGCCGCACACAATCCGGCACACGATCCACATAAGGATCCTAGCAAAAAGAATGGCCCGGTTAGGTCCACCTATGGGCCAAAAATGAGGGCTCCAGGAAGCAACACAACACGCCAAGTGTTCGAAGATAACGACTCACCTAAATACAAGGGCGCCGCACACCCACTATGTTTCACCGATGAGGTACTGGATCATGAATTTCCAGCGGGATTCAAGCCCGTAAACATAGAGGCATTCGACGGAACAACAGACCCCGGAGTCTGGATTGAGGATTAGATCCTACACATACATATGGCTAGAGGAGACGATCTCCATGCCATAAAATACCTACCCCTCAAGCTCAAAGGGCCAGCTTGGCATTGGCTCAAAAGCCTCCCAGAAAATACCATTGGAAGTTGGGAAGAACTCGAGGATGCGTTTCGAGCAAATTTTCAAGGGACTTATGTCCGCCCTCCGGATGCAGACGATTTAAGTCACATAACTCAACAACTAGGAGAGTCAGCATGCAAATTCTGGAACAGGTTCCTCACCAAAAAGAACCAAATAGTCGATTGTCCGGACGCCGAAGCCTTAGCGGCTTTTAAACATAACGTCCGAGACGAATGGCTCGCCAGACACCTCGGCCAGGAAAAACCAAGAACAATGGCCGCGCTAACGAGCCTCATGACCTGCTTTTGCACAGGAGAAGATAGTTGGCTAGCAAGATGCATCACCAATGACCCAAGTACATCCGAGGTCAGAGATGGAAATGGGAAATCACGACGCAGAAAAGATCAGCGCCGAAATAAGGAAAATGTCCCAAAGAGCACGGCGGTCAACGCCGGGTTCAAAAGCTCTCGGCCGAACAACAAAACACTGCCTCTTAAGGATAACAGTGACGAGCTATCCAACCTAAACAAAATTTTGGATAGGATATGTCAAATCCACAGTACCCCCGGGAAGCCTGCAAACCATACCCACCGAGATTGCTGGGTCTTCAAACAGTTCGGCCGACTTAACACCGAACACAAGGGGCTCGACGCACCAAGCGAAGACGATGACAAACCCCACAAGCAGAGCACCGGAAAACAAAAGACTTCCCACAAGAAGTCAAAACAGTGAACTCACTTCATGTGATAACACGGAACAATAGTGCGGCACCTACTAAAGTACGCATCACACGGTCCACCCCAGCGGAATCCCGAGATTGGATGTCAAAACCAATTACTTTCGACCATCTGGATTACTCCAGAAGTATTCCAAATGCAGGATGGACTGCTTTGATATTGGATCCTATAATCGACGGACTACAATTCACACAAGTCTTAATGGACGGCGGCAGTGATATAAACCTGCTATACCAGGACACCATCCGCAGAATGGGGATAGACCCTACCAGAATTCGCCATAGCGACACTTCCTTTAAAGGAGCGACGCCAGGCCCTTATGCCAATAGTACGGGCTCCTTACTACTAGCAGTTGTGTTCGGTTCATCCGACAACTTCCGTTGCGAAAAGCTAATCTTCCATATCGCCCCATTTAAAAGTAGCCATCAAGCACTATTGGGACGCGAAGCTTCCGCCCGCTTTAACGCAATACCGCATTACGCGTCTCTTACACTTAAAATGCCCGGTCCACGCGGCATCATCTCATTAAATGGTAACTTCGAGTGTTCCTTGACCACGGAAGAACGTGAGACTTCCTTGACAGCCACACACTAAACCGGCCTTGCTAATCAAAGCCCCTGCAAAACAGGTCGTACAGACCCCGGACACGGTTAGACGAGTCCGGCATAAATAAACTAGGGGCTTACTAGCCGCATACCCCTTTACAAGGGGCTGTAAGCACGGACAATGAGAGCCAATAAAGCTCAACCTTATTCATTTTTAAAATTATACTCTGTTCTAAATACATTTTTTGCACCATATCTTTTCAAACTAACTTCTTCTCTTTTACAGATGAACAACGTGCTACACCCGTCCAGGATACAGCACAACGGAGACACAGGCGCAGACGTGCAGCAGGGACCCGTTACAAGGATTCTTTTCAGATTAAGACCCTGCGTAAACCTTTTTTACTGTCTCTTGTTGCCATACATCCCTTGGTTTCTTACCGTAACCAAGGAGGAGGCTGACGTTTTGGCATCGGCCGCATCAGAAGATTTTACGGATACCTGGACACTAGGGGCTTAGGGCATTGTTCTGCCCGTTATCATAAATATCGAATACCTCAGGGAGTGTTCGGCGTCTCGAGTTAGGCCTTATATGCATCAGCTCCGAATCATGTCTTTGGTTAATTGTTGGGTTTGCCTGGCTCCTGTGTTTTGCTGCCTTACGTTCCGTATCATCGGCTAACGCGGCACCAGGAGAACTACTGCGATTGTGCCCCGGTTCGGCCGGGCGAGCACCTCAGTAGAGAAAGCCGAAAACTGACTGTCATGATATAGTGAGAGACTGGTCAACCACTCGACCGACTACCGAAATGTCTAGAATTCCTCCGCTTTGACGAAGGACCATTTCCCGGTCATGCACATACGCGCCCCGAATTCGGAGAGCGCGGTGCCCCTAGGAGCTATATCGTAGCCCCACCTTTGAACTCCTATGGCTAAGTGAAAGTGATAAAGCATTATAGTCCGGTTGCCTAGTTTGCTACGCTACCACCTCCTTCACAGGACCAAGACGTTGGATTAAGTGTGAAAATGCGCCCTTTTGCAAACACCCCCGCACCATGTGCGTGGGGGCTGAAGCCGAAGACTGCCATCTTTCAGGTTATATACACATATACATTAACTGCCGCACAGGAGATATTTCAATACTTGAACGCACAAGTATAAAAAGCAGTTGCATTACAAATATGGTTTCACAAATCATACATGTCATTTGAACATAACATTTTTCGAGCACTGCGACTCTACTAAACGAGCGCCCCGCAGGACTTCCTCAAAATAGTGCTCGGCGGGTAATCGACTTCTATCCAAATCCCGGGATGCAACGTCGGTGGCATCCATCTCTGCCCAGTATGTTTTGACACGGGCGAGAGCCATCCGAGCACCCTCTATGCATGCCGACCGCTTCATCGCCTTGATATGCGGCACCGCATCAAGGAATTGCTGCACTAAGCCAAAATAACTCTTCGGCTTGGGCCTTTCCGGCCATAGATGAGCCACGACATCCTTCATGGCAAGACCGTAAAGCCTGTTCAGCTCAGCCCACTCAGCCAACCAATCGGTTAACGGAAGGGAACGCTCCGGACTATGGAATTGAGACCAAAAAAGCTCTTCCATCTTGTGATCCTTTTGGTTCGGAAGTGCACGACTGCGTCCGCCGCACTCGCTGCCAAATCCAGATAAGGATCCTCTACACCCCACAGCTGGCCTAATTGAGCATACTTCTGATCCGTGAACTTCCTACGCAGGAGGAAGGGCTTTCCAGCCGCAATCTCTCCGGCCTGACGCAGCTCCTCCTTTATAGCCCGCATTGCAGAACGGGCATCCTTGGCTTCGGCGGTGGCCTTCTTCAGGTCCTCTTGCTCCGCTTGGCGTTCTCTTTCAAGAACCTCACAGCGGTCGGTAGCATCTTTCAGCTTTATGGCCATTTCGGCCATCTCCTCCCTGCTTCGGCAGTGAGCAGCCTTTTCGGCTTTTAGCTCTTCGGCTGCCTTCGAGGCAGCCGCATCACTTTTTCTGGCTTGCTCCTTGGCTCGAGCAAGCTCTGCCCGAAGGTTTTCCACAGCAGCGGCACCATCTGCATCAAGCATACATGTTGTAAGGAATGGGCGTCAACTCCCTTACCAGGTGACCGCGGAGAAACCACTCACCTTGTGACTCGTCAAGTCGCCTATTGACCAGTGCGATGTCCGCATCCACAACATCCAGTTGCCACTTCAGTTCGGCAACTCTATCAGTCTGGCTGGCCACCGAACGATCCGCCCCCTAAATAGGAATGGCGGCATATTAAAACTGAGATTATGATCCTCGGCACGCTGTCACTTATGGCAACGTACCGAGTCTCAGGGGCTACTATCTATACAGGGCGCACTCTATGTGCAAAACTGTCAAAAGGCATGTCATTTTTTACGTACCTCAAACCCCGCCAGTAAACTTCTAACGGCATCATGCAACCCGCTCTCAGCGGATGAAATTCTTGCAATCACCGTACTCATTAATGTACGGTGATCTTCTGAGATAGACACCCTCTTGAGCAGATCCTTCAGCTCCCCCGGCCGTACACCAGTTGGTGCCGAACTCTCCGGCCCTGCCGGACTCGGGGAGACCCTCCGTGACGACACCTCAGGGTCGTCCGCCCCGCCTGACGGTGCGGCAGATGGAGGCGTCTCGCTCTCCATCATCTCCGGACGAAGGTCCTCCGAAGATGAGCTCAGCTGGGAAGGGCGGAGATCCGAACTACAAGGTAAAAACTTTGGTTATCCTCAGAAGCAAAAATAGGGATGTCCCTTATTACAAAACCCCCCCTTTTCCACTTACGACTCGCTGGAGGGCTGATTCCTTTGGGGAGATAGTGCGGCCGGGGCTTCTCCTGGCGCAGGACCCTCTGGTGAAGATTTCTTCCCCCGCTTTGAGGCTTTGGCCTCCGGATCTTCAGAAGCGGTTCTCTTCTCCCCCTGGAAGGAGGGATTCTCGATTCCCCCTTTCTTGAAAGCCTCCTTAGTGGAGGCGGTAGTTTCTCTATTTTCCCCTTCGCCCTCTTCTGAAGGCGCAACCTCCAACATCTTGACTAACGCGGGATCCAGCGTGGTCTCAGGGAGGGGGGCCGGACACCGTATCAGTTTTGCTTGCGCTATCCACTCCTGTCCAATGGATAGCTGGTTAAAAGGCAAATCCATAATAAATAAATGGACAATATGTCCGGACACAGGGCTACTTACTTGAGAATCCGGGCGATTGCAGCTTAGGCCGGCGTCCTCGGTCAAGTCCGGACACATCTCTTGTGATCCGAAGAACAATTTGTACATCTCCATGGGTGTCGTACCCATGAAGTGTTGGAGAGCTCGTGGTCCCTCCGGATTGAATTCCCACAGGCGGAGAGGGCGACGTTTGCAGGGCAGAAGACGCCGAATCGGCATAACCTGCATCACCACGACCAGATTGATCTCCCTCTCTTGGAGGTCTCGAATCCGGCCCTGCAATAGGGGTACGTCCTTGGATGGCCCCCAGTCAAGCCCTTTGCTGACCCATGACGTCAGCCATTGTGGAGGACCTGAGCGAAAGACGGGCCGCGGCTTCTGCCTGCTGCCCCTGGGAGCGGTAATATAGAACCACTCCTGTTTCCACAAACCGAGCTCCTCCTAAAAAGAGCCCTTGGGCCACGGAGCATCGGCCCTCTTGCTTATAACCGCCCCGCCGCACTCTGCCTGGCGCCCCTCAATCATCTTCGGCTCCACGTTGAAGGTTTTGAGCCACAAACCGAAGTGGGGGGTAATGCGAAGGAAGGCTTCGCAGACGACTATAAATGATGAGACATGGAGGATGGACTCCGGAGCCAAGTCATGGAATTCCAACCCATAATAAAACATGAGCCCCCTCACGAAGGGATCCATCGGGAAGCCTAAACCCCGGCGGAGGTGAGACATGAACACGACGCTCTCGCCTGGCTCGGGAGTAGGAATGACTTGCCCTTGGGAAGGCAACCTATGCGAAATCTCATAGGTCAAGTACCTGGCTTCTCTCAGCTTTAGCACGTCCTCTTCCGTGACGGAGGAGGGCATCCACCGCCCTGTAGGTCGGAGCCGGACATTGTCGAAGGTTCGAAGCACTCGAATCTGAAGACCTGAGTGCTGGAACTTGGGGCGAGGGGCGGATGCGATTGAGGATTGAAGAAAAAGAACGAGCCTTGGTCTCATTATAAAGAGGGAGAATACCAAGAGCCGTCCCCGTGACCGTTTGGAACTCGCCTTTGATGGAGGGGGCATGGCAACGGGCGTGGCTGGGTTACCCACGTCCGTATTGATGGGAATCCCGGAATAAGGGGAACACGATCTCTGCTTCAACAAGACGTGCCAAGGAAACCGCTTCGCTAAACGCGCTGAGGTGGTATAATAAAAACGATTTGATTAAAGGCTTGGTAGTGGTGTGATGTCACGCCACAAAATACGTCAGCAGATTGAACTTGTGTAAATATTACTCTCTCTACGGTGGTATGTGGAATTTATTTTACAGAGCCGGACACTATCCTGGTGTTCACAATCTTCTATGAATTATTCGGAGGAGGAACCCGCCTTGCAATGCCGAAGACAATACACGCGCCGGACTCGTCGTCATTGAAGCCTGGTTCAGGGGCTACTGAGGGAGTCCTGGACTAGGGGGTGTCCGGATAGCCGAACTATCATCATCAGCCGGACTCCAAGACTATGAAGATACAAGATTGAAGACTTCGTCCCGTGTCCGGATGGGACTTTCCTTGGCGTGGAAGGCAAGCTTGGCAATACGGATATGTAGATCTCCTACCATTGTAACCGACTCTGTGTAACCCTAGCCCTCTCCGGTGTCTATATAAACCGGAGGGTTTTAGTCCGTAGGACAGAACAACAATCATACCATAGGCTAGCTTCTAGGGTTTAGCCTCCTTGATCTCGTGGTAGATCCACTCTTGTACTACCCATATCATCAATATCAATCAAGCAGGAGTAGGGTTTTACCTCCATCGAGAGGGCCCGAACCTGGGTAAAAACATCGTGTCCCTTGTCTCTTGTTACCATCCGCCTAGACGCACAGTTCGGGACCCCCTACCCGAGATCCGCCGGTTTTGACACCGACAGTGACTATAGACTTGCAAGATAGGATCAAGAACTCATATATATTCATGAAAACATAATAGGTTCAGAACTGAAATCATGGCACTCGGGCCCTAGTGACAAGCATTAAGCATAGCAAAGTCGTAGCAACATTAATCTCAGAACATAGTGGATACTAGGGATCAAACCCTATGAAAACTAACTTGATTACATGGTAAATCTCATCCAACCCATCTCCGTCCAGCAGCCTACGATGGAATTACTCCCGCACGGCGGTGAGCATCATGAAATTGGTGATGGAGGATGGTTGATGATGACGACGGCGAAGAATCCCCCTCTCCGGAGCCCTGAACGGACTCCAGATCAGCCCTTCCGAGAGAGATTAGGGCTTGATGGCGGCTCCGCATCGTAAAACGCGATGAAACTTTCTCTCTGATTTTCTCTCTCTACGAAACGGAATATATAGAGTTGGAGTTGAGGTCGGTGGAGCATCAGGGGGCCCACGAGACAGGGGGCGTGCCTCCCACCCTCGTGAACAGGGTGTGGGCCCCCTAGCCTTGATTCTTTCACCAGTATTTTTTATATTTTCCAAAAGTTATCTCCGTGGATATTCAGGTCATTCTGAGAACTTTTGTTTTCTGCATAATAAATAACACCATGGCAGTTCTGCTAAAAACAGCGTCAGTCCGGGTTAGTTTCATTCAAATCATGCAAGTTAGAGTCCAAAACAAGGGCAAAAGTGTTTGGAAAAGTAGATACGTTGGAGACGTATCAAGGAGGCCATCCACTTGCCTCCTACTCCGGACATACTTGGAATGACTTTGTGGAGAAGGAGAAAGCTTGGGTGCTAGAGCTCAAGCGAGGAGGAATGGATGAGCAAAGGAAGAAGAAGGCGTGGGTGGAAAAAGGTGAATCCTTATCTCTTTATAAAGGCGGTAGAAACCATGCACCTCCCCACTTGCCCGATAGACTCGCTTATTCCCCAAGCGCCGCGTTGATGGCGTGGTTGGGTTACCCACACCCGTATTGATGAGAATCCTGTGATAAGGGGACACGATCTCTGCTTCGACAAGACGTGCCAAGGAAACCGCCTCGCAATATGTGCAGTAGCTGGTTGAGAAAAACAGTTCGAATAATGACCGGGCCACGGCGTGATGTCACGCTGTGAAAAGTTGTCAGCACATTAGATTTGTGGAATATTGTACTCTCTACGGTGGTATGTGGAATTTGTTTTGCAGAGCCTGCCACGATCCTTGTGTTCTAAATCTTCTATGGAGTATTCGGAGAAGGAACCCGCCTTGCAATGCCGAAGACAATCTGCACGCCGGACTCATCGTCATTGAAGCCTGGTTAAGGGGCTACCGAGGGAGTCCTGGATTAGGGGGTCCTCGGACAGCCGGACTATGTACTTGTGCCGGACTGTTGGACTATGAAGATACAAGATTGAAGACTTCGTCGCATGTCCGGGTGGGACTCTCCTTTGCGTGGAAGATAAGCTTGGCAATTCGGATATGTAGATCTCCTTCTCTGTAACCGACTCTGTGTAACTCTAGCCCCCTCCGGTGTCTATATAAACCGGAGGGTTTAGTCCGTAGGACAACAACAATCATAATCATAGGCTAGCTTCTAGGGTTTACCCTCTACGATCTCATGGTAGATCAACTCTTTTAATACTCATATCAACAAGATCAATCAAACATGAAGTAGGGTATTACCCCCATCGAGAGGGCCCGAACTTGGGTAAACATTGTGTCCCCGCCTCCTGTTACCATTAGCCTTAGACGAACAGTTCGGGACCCCCTACCCGAGATCCGCCGGTTTTGACACCGATAAGCACCACGAAACCCTATTTCCACCACCGTAACCTTTTGTACCCATGAGATCCCATCTTGGGGCCTTTTCTGGCGCTCCGCCGGAGGGGGAATCAATCACGGAGGGCTTCTACATCAACACCATAGCCTCTCCGATGAGTTGTGAGTAGTTTACCATAGACCTTTGGGTCCATATTTATTACCTAGATGTCTTCTTCTCTCTCTTTGATTCTCAATACAAAGTTCTCCTCGATCTTCTTGAAGATCTATTCGATGTAACTCTTTTTGCGGTGTGTTTGTCGAGATCGATAAATTGTGGGTTCATGATCAAGTTTATCTATGAGAAATATTTGAATCTCCTCTAAATTCTTTTATGTATGATTGGTTATCTTTGCAAGTCTCTTCGAATTATCAGTTTGGTTTGCCCTACTAGATTGATTTTTCTTGCAATGGGAGAAGTGCTCAGCTTTGGGTTCAATCTTGCGATGTCCTTTCCCAATGACAGGAGGGCAGCAAGGCACGTATTGTATTGTTTCCATCGAGGATAAAAAGATGGGGTTTATACCATATTGCTTCAGTTTATCCCTCTACATCATGTCATCTTGCCTAATGTGTTACTCTGTTCTTATGAACTTAATACTCTAGATGCATGCTAGATAGCGGTCGATGTGTGGACTAATAGTAGTAGATGCAGAATCGTTTCGATCTACTTGTCGCGGACGTGATGCCTATATACATGATCATGCCTAGATATTCTCATAACTATGCACTTTTCTATCAATTGCTCGACAGTAATTTGTTCACCCACCGTAATACTTATGCTACCTTGAGAGAAGCCACTAGTGAAACCTATGGTCCCCGGGTCTATTTTCCCTCATATAATTTTCCGATCTATTTTATTTTGCAATCTTTACTTTCCAATCTATATCATAAAAATAGCAAAAATATTTATCTTATTATTATCTCGATCAGATCTCACTTTCCCAAGTGGCCGTGAAGGGATTGACAACCCCTTTACCGTGTTGGTTGCGAGGTTCTTATTTGTTTGTGTAGGTACGAGGGATTTGCATGTAGCCTCCAACTAGATTGATACCTTGGTTCCCAAAAACCGTGGGAAATACTTACGCTACTTTGCTGCATCACCCTTTCCTCTTCAAGGGAAAACCAACGCATGCTCAAGAGGTAGCAAGAAGGATTTCTGGCACTGTTGCCGGGGAGTCTATGCACAAGTCAAGACATACCAAGTACCCATCACAAACCCTTATCCCTCGCATTACATTATTTGCCATTTGCCTCTCGTTTTCCTCTTCCCCACTTCTAAAACGATTTTCGAAAACCTTTGCCTTTTCTTCGCCCCTCTTTCGTTCGATCTTATGTTTGCTTGTGTCTCCATGTGCCTTCTATGTGCTTGCATCTTTGCTTGCTAAAAATCTATTGATATGGATCCACTTAAAGTGTTCTACTTGGATCATCTTCGATCCTTATGCGCTCGTGCTGAAACCCCAACTAGTCTAGTTGATGGGAAATCTTTAGATGAGCATGCTCATTTTGTGCGTCACCGTTTGTCTAAAAAGGGGAGACTCTTATGGGATCAAATAAACAGATTGTTGTGTTATGCTTGGAATCTTTGTGAAATTTTTTATTTTACTTGTTGCTCTAAGAAACCTAAAAAACACCTTCCCTACCTATGTGAGTTTAATGATAATGAAATCTTATCTTCTTATGCAAAGGGTGTTTATAGTTACTATGATATCAGACAAACTGAAGAATTTGTTGCTTTTAAGGGTGATTATGAAATTGCTTCTTTGATTCAAAAGTATGGTATTACTCTCTACGAATCTAAATTTTTTGACATACTTAAATATTGCTATGAAAATTATGCCCATAATGTCTATGTCAAAGAATTTATTGAGAGAATTACCGTTGCTTTGGAAGAAAATAATGATATGCATGAATCTGTAGATACTTATGATTCCGATGTTTTGATTGAAATATCCCTTGATGAACATGATGCTTGCTATTCTTCTGGCCATGATGCCAATATTTATGAAGATGAATTTGCTATAGTTCCTTATGTTAAACATGAGATCGTTGCTATTGCACCCATACTTGGTAGTTCCTTCGATAAAAAGCATGATTGCAATGATTTTACTATAAATTCTCTTGATGTCAATTGTGCTAATAATATGCAAAACCCTAAGCTTGGGGATGCTAGTTTTGCTATGACTACTATTTGTTGCAATTATCGTGATTGGGGTGATTCTTCTTTTGATCTTGAAAATTTATTTAAGCCCCATGATGAATATGAGATTGATAATAGTGTTTGAAATATTATTGAAAGTGGTTTTGGAAGAGTGTCAACTTTAGATCCCACATATTTGGAGAATGTTCAATCTTATGAAATTTTTCATAAAAGTGGGTCTGGAGAGGTCATGACTTTAGTTAATATTAATCCCACTATTTTGGAAGAGTGTCAACTTTGCATGCATGTGGATCATGTTGAAAATATTTTATGTGATAGCTATTTTGTTGAATTTGATTATGATCCTACATGTAATTATTATGAGAGAGGAAAATATGGTTGTAGAAAGTTTCATGTTACTAAATTACCTCTCTTCATGTTGAGATTGCTATCGCCTTCTTCCTTGCATATGCTAGTTTTTTGCTTGCCCTGATAATTTGTTTGCTTATAAAAACCTATGCATAGGAAGTATGTTAGACTTAAGTGTGTTTGTCACATTTTTTATGATGCTCTCTTTATGCTTCAATTCTTGTCTTTCATGTGAGCATCATTGGAATCTCAATGCCTAGCTAGGGGCGTTAAACGATAGCGCTTGTTGGGAGGCAACCCAATTTTATTTTTGTTCTTTACTTTTTGCTCATGTTTAGTATTAAATAATTTATCTAGCCTCTGGTTAGATTTGGTTTTATGTTTTAATTAGTGTTTGCGCCAAGTAGAACCTATAGGATCATCTTGGGTGATAGTTAATTTGATCTTGCTGAAAAACAAAAACTTTTGCTCGCACGAGAATAATTTTAATAAATCACAGAAACGTGCTTTTCAGTTGATTCTTTTTGAACAAGCTTAATAGACAAATTGCCTAGGACTTCCTATTTTGGTAGGATTTTTCATAAGTATTCGAAAGTTACAGATCGCTACACACTGTTCTATTTTTGACAGATTCTGTTTTTCGTGTGTTGTTTGCTTATTTTGATGAATCTATGGCTAGTATTGGGGGGTATGAACCATAGAGAAGTTGGAATACAGTAGGTTTAACATAAATATAAATAAATAATGAGTTCATTACAGTACCTTAAAGTGGTGGTTTGCTTTCTTGCACTAACGGAGCTCATGAGATTTTCTGTTGAGTTTTGTTTTGTGAAGTTTTCAAGTTTTGGGTAAAGATTTGATGGATTATGGAATAAGGATTGTCAAGAGCCTAAGATTGGGGATGACCAAGGCACCCCAAGGTAAAATTCAAGGACAACCAAAAGCCTAAGCTTGGGGATGCCCCGGAAGGCATCCCCTCTTTCATCTTCGTCAATCGGTAACTTTACTTGAGGCTATATTTTTATTCACCACATGATATGTGTTTTGCTTGGAGCGTCTTGTATGTTTTGAGTCTTTGATTTTTAGTTTACCACAATCATCCTTGATGTACACACCTTTTGGGAGAGACACACATGAATCAGAATTTATTAGAATACGCTATGTGCTTCACTTATATCTTTTGAGCTAGACAACTTTGCTCTAGTGCTTCACTTATATCTTTTTAGAGCACGGCGGTGGTTTTATTTTGTAGAAATTATTGATGTCTCGTGCTTCACTTATATTATTTTTAGAGTCTTTTAGAACAACATTGTCGTGGAATTGTCACGTCAGATGTCCTAGTGAAAGGACTTAGTCGTGGTGCCATCGCAACTAGGAAGCTTAAAGGGGTTAATCGGGACAAAGGACATGGGGTTTATACTGGTTCGGCCCCTTACGGTGAAGGTAAAAGCCTATGATCCAGTTTTGAGTGGGATTGCTTATGTATCAATTACCAGGGAGCGAATCCGCTTGACCTAGCTCTCGATCTGATGTTACTTGCCCTGAACTGCCGCCGAGTCGTCCCTTTATATACAGAGGTCGACGCCCAGCGGCTCTCAGAGTCCCGACCGGCTCATAAACAGTGTCCGGCTCGGTCTCTCTCTATTCCTGCCTTATAATACAAGTTACATACATATGGCGGTTTATCTCTACGGGCCATAAATCGCCTTTGGGCTTTGGGCCCTTAACTGAACCGCCATCTTCAAGTGTCGTCTTGGTCTTCATAATCTAAGTCGCCATAGGTATAACCCAGCCCCTCCTGGGCGGGTCATACTTAATAGTTATATCCCCAACATTAGGCCCCAGATTGATTTGAACTGGTTCATGTCAATCTTCAACACTTATAAAAATCTTCTGCTCTTCACTATGCAAGAATTTGTAACCATCCATGACATCATCCTCTGGATCTGTCGCAACCCACCATGACGTCATCTGTCTTTAATTCACACTTTGTCAAACATATCTCAACTGATCCCTATCTTAATGACCGTCCTGAGAACCGAGGCGTCCTAGTAGCTGGATAACCATATTTTTGGCCTCCTCGTTTTTCGCGCCCACTTATCAGTCTTTCCTTATAAATAGGCACGAACAGTCTTTCCTCATTCTCTCCCTTTCCAGTGTCTTCCTCCTCTCGCAAACCTTCTGCCGCTCGAGCTCCGTCGCCGCCAAAGAGCACCACGTCTTCCTCAACCTCGGCCACTGCATCAACCTGAGTCGGTCCAGAGAACGGCGGCGACCCTCCGCAGTAGATCTGCAGCTGTAAGTTCCTGCCTTCCTGTACCTTAGATCCGTATTAGGGTTTCTGCTTGTTCTTCGTGTTCTTTACTGTTTCTTCGTAGTTCCTCCACTGTAGCCTCTTTTGATCCAAGAGTAATATAGAACTCATGCGGTAGTTGTTTTGCGACCATTGTTTATACTAGCGGATCCCTTTTTTGTAAAGAGGCCTCATTAGAACTCACGAACTTATCTGAACTGGTTTTTTAGGTCTAGATTATTTCCTTTTCCTGAACAACCGTTGATCCAAAATAATAACTACAGCCAGTGAAACTTGTTTGCATAGCACTTAGGCAGAAACTGTATTCTGTTAGATCCACCTAGCCATGGTGACTCTTATCACCGGCTTAAAATTGCAATGCTCAATTGATAATCTTAACCACTCATGGCGGTTTAGATAACTTGACTGCTCATGCCACTCATGGCGGCTTAAATAACTTGACATAATTAGCCATATACCATTAGGCCCCTTTATAAGCCGCCATCTTGAATATGCACTGTAATGTTTCTCTCCGGTTTAAATTTGAACCAGAAATTTTACTCTTTGTTAGGCTTCCATCACAATGCCGCCCAAACAACCCACTTCATGCAATTGGGTCAAATCCATCATCATAGATAGTACGCTTGATGACTTTGTGAAGACTGGCTATCTGCCAAAGAAGGAATTTATGTCATTTCGTGCTCCTGACACAACAGAGGAAAAGCCTCAGCCCAAAGAGGGGGAGGTCATCATCTTCACTGACCATATGAACCGGGGGTTTTCACCACCCGGCTCAAAGTTCTTCAGAGACATCCTGCACTTTTTTGACCTCCGTCCTAAAGACATCGGACCCAACTCCGTGTCCAATATTTGCAACTTTCAAGTGTTCAGTGAGGTGTATCTTGGAGAAGAGCCCAGCTTACTACTCTATAGAGAGTTATTTTATTTGAACTGCCAGAAAGAATGTGCCAATGGACCTAGCTTGGAACTTGGCGGGTTATCAATCCAACGACGGAGAGACGTCATTTTTCCTTATGCCAATCCACCAAGTCACCCCAAAGACTGGAACCAGACATGGTTCTACTGCCAAGACACTTCTCTGACTGATGAGAACCCTCTGCCCGGCTTTCATGCTCTGTGTCTTGACTCCAATCATCCGCTTCCTGATAAGGTGACAGCCGCCGAACGCCAGATGCTCGCCCCACCATGGCTAAAATCAAGGCTCTTTTAGGAAATGGGCTAAATGGTATTGACTTGGTCCGGGTTTGGCTTGCCTAGCGGATCAGTCCGTTGAGCCGCCGCTCCGGTGTAATGTGCACCTACACGGGCAAAAAGAATGACCCTCTGCGGCACAGCTCTGACGATTTACCAGACCACGTCGTTGATGACATGACAAAGCCACTCCCGAATGAAAGCCTAGCAGATTGTCGTAAGGTGGGCTTAAGCCCCTTCTGCGAAGCTAACCCGGCTCCAGCGGTAAGCCGCTAATCTGAGTAAATTACCTTTAACCCTGATGTTTGTCTGTACTCAACCTTTGCTAATTTTCATGGGCTGATGATAAATTTTGGAAGGCAAAATATGATCATGAGGCCGCGAAGAGAGCCAGGAAGGCCAAGAGAGCTGCCAGGAAAGAAGTCGTGAAGAAAAGAGGAAAAAAGTCTAGCACTTTTGAGATGTTCCAACTAGAGGACTCTTCTGAGTCAGAGGTAGCCCTTAACTCTCTTGGCTCATTCTTTAATCACCTTATTGATACAGATTATGATCAGTATGACACGGGAACGAGTCATGGGGTAGATGAAGAGGTAACTATTATTTCCTCCGACTCAGAGCCTTTGCTAAGGCAAAAAATCTAAAGAGTAACCCGGAAAGTAAGATTTTCACATCCCTTAGCTTATCAAGATATTCAATTTCTTTTGAAGCGACAGATTCATGAGAGCCGGAGGCAGATCCGGACCAGCAAAAATGTGGAACTTTCCTCTAGCTTACCAAATACACCGAAGAAGCGCCAGAACAAGGTCATCTCCGATTTAAATCTCTTTTATCCTTTGGCGGGTCTCACTCGTCAACCACTCAACTCTTCTGACTCGAATTATCAGGAAAATTCACCTTCCTCCGGCGACTCAATCCAGTCCAACTTGCCGGCTTTCAAGACCACTCCAGGGTAATGATGACTTACTTATCCTGTATTCATTTCAATTCTTTATATTTGTACTGATCTTTTGATCTTTATGCAACGGAAAAGCAAAGTCCAGCAAAAAGGCAAAGAAAAACAAGCCGGCCGAAGAGCCGATCTTCAAAGAGCCGGAACTCCAGACGACCGTGCCTGAGGCTTCTGTTCTAGAGCCTCCACCTGAACCGGCTCATGACACGCCAACGCCGACCGCTGACCCGCCTACCGAGCAAGCTGCTGATGGCTCTGAAAACCCTGAAGTGTCTGGCCCGACCAAAACAGACGACCCCCAAGATGGTGATGTTGAAATTACCAAGACTGGCTACACTGAGCCGGGGAGACCTACGGTGCTGGCCAAGTGTTCTGCCAAGGAGGAGCACCTGGAACATCGCAAGGCCAGGTTTGATGTTGCTGATTATACTCACATGAGTATTGGGGAAGTTTTTTTGTCTATCTTAGCCAAGTACATAGCAGGCGTGACATCGAAATTGATATGGTGAAGCAAATCCACCAGAAGTTTGAGGTATAATCTCTTCCCTTCATTGAATTATCCTTACTATGCTAGCCCCCAAGTCTATTGCTTATTATGAATATGTTGTAGACTTAGAACATACATGTAAGTATCAGTAATATCCTTTGGTCAAATATGTAAAAAAATCCGGCTTAATTCGTAGTCCCCAAGGGTCGGTTTAATCAACATGAATAAGCTGGTCCTTCATCTGCTAGTATAGAGTATAGTACTTGTGTAGATTGAACAGCAATATGCATTAGCCCCCAAGTGCCAAGTACTCTTGCCTGCAAAGTGCTTGGGACTTACTCTCATGAACCGCCACTTAGATAAAATTCTTTGGTAGACATTAGCCCCCAAGTGCCAAGTTTTGTTGCTTGCAAAAGGCCTGGGACTTAATATTGTATGCTAATAGTCATGATTTTGACCCGGTATTTGTATAGGCCACCACCACTCAACTTCAATCAGAAGTGTCTAAATTGAAGAACCGCCTGGAAGCACAGGAGACTAAAACCCAAAGAGCCAACTCCAAATTTGAATTCAGTGTATCTGAACAAGAGAAACTGAAAAAAGACTTTGAAGTGGAGAAAAAGGCCTGGACTGAAGAGAAGATCGCCTTAACCAATCGGGCTGAAAAACCAGAGGCGGGTCTTGAAGAGGTGACAGAAAAATTATCCGGCTTAAAACGCCATGTATCTCAGATGGTCTCAGCAATCTTTGGTAAGTCGCCTTGCTAGTGTCGAATATTTGAATCTTCCCAGTGATCATATGAATTAGCATTAACCCACCTGATATTGCTATGCAGGCCCCAGGAGCACAAATCTTAACCAAGATATGCTGATAAAGTTGAAGGCGGTTTATATGCTGGTGGAACAACTCCACACCGGATCTCAGCGTGCCTTAGCCACAGTGGCCCTGTCAAATGAAGTTCCCACACTCCTGGTGGATGTTCTAAGGAAGCTTTCTGTGATGCCCCAACGATTCAATGAATTAAGGCGGTCGTCTGCAAGAGCCGGAGCCGTGGCTACCTTAAGCCGGGCCAAAGCTTGGCTTCCAGAATTAGACCCGGCCGACATCGCCATTGGGTATCCAAGCCTTAAGGAGGATGGCACGCCATTTGAACAGGAGGACTTCGCCGCTTGTGTGAAGGAAATACACCCTGTGGCCACACTGATTGCTGATGAGGCGGATCTCACCAGGTACCAGCCAGGTTATGACGCGGAGAACCAGAGGATACCAACGCCACATTATAAAGTGACCAGCCTGATCCCACCAATCTGTAAGCATACTTTCGCCCCTGAAGTTGACCCGGCTGGATTAATTGATGATGAAGCTGAATTTGAAGCTTTGAATGGCATTGACTGGTCATCATCAACCTTCCTGGACAGGGAACATGTAACATCCCTAATTTTCAATTTGGAATGTTATACATGGATCATCATTACATATCATATATTGTTGCATTGTTGGCTCGATCCTAGAAATTCTACGCAACTCAAGGACCCACGGAGAGAGTTGGGGATTTCGTTATTTTCATATTTGAGTTTTCTCAAATTTTGTAAATAGGATCATTTGATTTTATTTATTTTATCTTCAATTATTTCTACTATCAAAAAAACTGAGAGAGGGAATAAAATGACTTTCCCAAAATAAAGAAATAATGAAGATTTAATAAAAAATCAAATAAGATTTTATTTTGGAGTTTTTCGCCTTTTTATTTGGATTTAGGAAAAATGCGCGTTTTTCAAAATTGCATTTAGGCCCCAAATAAATGTTCATCTGGTCCGGCTTGATTTTATAAGCCGGGGAAAATTTATTTCATGATTTTTGGAGTCTATTTAGTATTTCTTTTATTTGTTTTTCTGCACGAAATTATTTTAAAAAAATGAACCGACCTTTGGGCCGTAACCGAGCGGGACTCCGCCCGGGGGCAGCCTTTAAATAGCTGCCGCCCGAGCCGCCCCAGCCCAACAGCCCCGCCGTCCGCCCACCCGCGCCCCCAAACCCTAACCCTAACCGCGCCCGATCCGCCGCCACCGCCGCCGCCCGACCCGCGCTGCCGCCCG
>NC_057798.1:420023099-420039777 GCF_018294505.1 Triticum aestivum
GCCCGCCCGACCCCGCCGCCGGAGCCGCCGCCCGCTGCCTCGCCAACCCGCCGCCCGAGGTGCCTTGATTTCCGCGCTGCCGGTTTTCTCAAAAAACCGTTCGGTTTTTCCATCGGTTTTTCTCTGTTTTTTATTTCCGTTTAGATCGGTTTATTTTTTCGGTTCGGTTAAATAGCAAGCGTTCGCTCGTTCTTTCGTTTTAATGAACGTGTTCGTCGATTAGATCCAGTTAACGAACGTTTGTTCGTTAAGCTGTTCGTTGTTTTTCTTTTTTTCTCGGATTTATTCCGTGATTTTTCTGATCGCGATTTCTGATTCGATTTTCGTTTTAGTATAACTTTTCGCTCGTTTATCGGAATCAGGAGATTCAAGCGCCTGGAATTTCGTCTCGAAACTCTCTTTCCGAATAACCAACTGAAACAAGTTTTTGCCTCTGTAAAATTTGACTTAGATCCAGATTAGTAAAACGGAGCTGTTTTCTTTCGCCGTTTGACTTCCGTTGCTTCGTTTGATTTGATTCTTTTTGCAAACCGGAGTTCTTAAATTGAACTTTCTAGTTAGATCTTTCATTCGAGTTTTACCTGTGCATTAGATGAGTATTTATTGTATGATTGTTTGTTTGTCTGCGATAGAATACCCGGAGTGCGCCGCCTGTTACTTCGAGTCTCTAGGTTTCGCGGATCATCAGCAAAGCAAGTAACACTTTGATCATACCTTTTTCTCATACCTAGTTTTTATGCATTAGATCAATCCTCAAACATTGCATGCTTAGGATCTAATTAAATTGTGGGTATTGGGAAGTAGTTGAGGTAGTACCTATTACCTGTTTTATTATCAACCCTTGGGAGTTACTTCTACGTTTGCTTAATATGCCATGCTATGCTAGTAGACGTGGATTGGGTGAGTGTATCCATGACAGATGTGAGTTTGTTAATTAATGGTTTACTTAAGGTGGCAACTTAAACACGCATCTGGGTGGATTGAGGTACTGGTTTCTAGGATTTGCCTATTTTTCTTCGGACCGCCACCCAGGCTCAAAGGGATCATAAGATTATTCATGCTAGAAACTTTCGTGTGCAGCCACATGCTACTATGGGCTCTAGCATAGTTGACTAAGTCGTGCGAACTCTTATAGTGGTAGACTAGCTGATGTAGGGGATGTAGGTTGGTACAGTCTACCCGTTCGTAAGGTGCAAGCGCTTCTGAAAGACTATGTCTCGGTCATCCGTTTCTCAAACACCATGTAGTGCGAGAATCCAAACGGAGGAGATCGAGTCATGTGGGGAAAAGTGCGCAAACCTCTACAGAGTGTAACAAACTAATCATGGTTAGCCGTGTCCCCGGTTATGGACATCTTGAGTATCTAGTACTTGGATATCATGTGAATCTCATCATGTTACTCTAATTAATATTGTTGGGTTGTTAATGATTACTTTAATTGGGATTGAGAATGCTGTCAACCATTCTCAATGTTTAACAACCACCATGATAGTTAAATAAATTTATTCCTTTGCAGTAGGGAAAAATTGGCTTTACGCAAAACTGTAACCATAGAGATTTCCACCAGCCAAATATGCATGTAGTATAGCTTATTCCATTATTATTCTCTATGTGTTACATTGCCAACATATTCCATGTGCTGACCCGTTTTCGGGCTGCAACATTTCATGTTGCAGACTTTTCAGACGACGAGTAAGGTGCTTAGGTCGTGGTTCTATACTCAGTGATGCCGTTGGAGTTGATGGACTCGCTTATTCTTCCAAGCCTTCCGCTGTTATCGTTATTAGATGGCCTTAAGCCATATTTATTTTAATAAGTTCTCTCTTGAGACATTCGATGTAATAAGTGTGTGATTGCTACTCTGTTATAAATCCTTCAAGTACTGTGTGGTGTCAGCATTACTGATCCAGGGATGACACTTGAGCACAGGGATCAGACTGTTTGAGGTCTGGTCGCCACAGAACAGGACGAAGAAGCGGAGAGGGCTGACCCGGAAGCGTCAGGTCAACAAGAGAATTGATCCCCCGGGCGGCTCATATTTGTAGCCTTCTGAAAAACATCTTAATTATTTGGACTCGGGGAGTCATGTAATAGGGTAGAAATGACTTTGCTTTGTCGTGCCATCGTGCACGTTTGGGTGCTCAATACTGTTAAGCCACTGTCTTATATGCACTCCTTTTATACTTATCATTTGTTTTCCTTATGCTTAAGAAAGTTTCTGAACTATCCTGTACACAGAAATAGATCACAAAAACCCTTGCCGGCTTACCACAGGGCAGGTCATAATATCTTAAATATAACCCTTAATATAAAAAGATTCACAGATAAGCCTATTATGAACTATAGCTTTGAAACACAACTATAATATCATACCCGTGACTTTGAATTTTCACTGCCGGTTCATGTGACCTGAACAGTAAGGGTGATAACCCAATCCTTAGAAGCCAACACTTTCAAATATATGATGATTGTCATATGGTGGCGACTTATCGTCCAAAACCAAGCCGGGTGAAATTTAAACCACACTTATACTTAGATCTGAACAAAAAAGTCTCAAGACAAAACAAAGGTTGCTTTCAAACAAAACTTAAGCCAAATAGAAAGAAAAAAATCGAGGCTTCTAATTCGAATATAATCAGTAAACCGTGCTAAAGGGGTTAAGATAGGATTCAAATATGATCATGTAGCCCCCAGTGGCTTTGGCGTTGCACCGATCAAGAAGGTACCGACAGCTATGTTCTCTTTGGTTCGAATACGACCTATGTTTGAATAGGAAGCACCCAAATGACCTTGAGATTTTTAACGACTCTGATTCAAATACGATCAAAGTCGGACCCAAAGGGGTTAAGCTATGATTCGAATACGATCAAGAAGCCCCCTAGTGAGTTTGCCAGTGTGCCGATCAAGAGGGTACCGACAGCTATGTTCTCTTTGGTTCGAATACGACCTATGTTTGAACAGGAAGCCCCCTAGTGATCATGAGGTTTAACGGCTAGATTCGAATATGATCATGAGCCAGACCAAGAGGGTTAAGCTAGATTCGAATACGACCAGCCCCCAATTGGTCGCTTGAAATGATGATGATGAAGACATATGATCATTGAGGATGAAAAGGACAGAGGTCCTGCTTTATTACTTATTGTAATATATACATCGTCAAAATATGTACATCATGAGAGCCGGTGGCACAAGTGTAGTAAGGCCTAAGATGAGCGATATTCCACGGTCGGCGGGTCTCTTCCTCCGACTTGCATCAGTCTATGTGCTCTCGAACATCGATAAGATAATAAGACCCGTTGTTCAAGTTCTTGCTGACCACAAAGGGCCCTTCCTAAGGTGGGGATAACTTGTGTGCATCAGTTTGTGTTGGGAAACGTAGTAATTTCAAAAAAAATCCTACGCACACGCAAGATCATGGCAACGCATAGCAACGACAGGGAGAGTGTTGTCCACGTACCCTCGTAGACCAAAAGCGGAAGCGTTAGAACAACGCGGTTGATGTAGTCGTACGTCTTCATGGCCCGACCGATCAAGCACCGAAACTAAAGAACCTCCGAGTTCTAGCACACGTTCATCTCGATGACGATCCCCGTACTTCGATCTAGTAGAATGTTGGGGAAGTGTTCCGTCAGCACGACGGCGTGGTGACGGTCCTGATGTTCTACCGTCGCAGGGCTTCGCCTAAGCACCGCTACAATATTATCGAGGAGGACTATGGTGGAGGGGGGCACCGCACATGGCTAAGAGATCAAGAGATCAATTGTTGTGTCTATAGGGTGCCCCCCTCCCCCGTATATAAAGGAGTGGAGGAGGGGGCCGGCCAAGGGGGGTGGCGCGTCCTAGGGGGGGAGTCCAACCCCAACCGGGAGGAGGACTCCCCCCTTTCCTATTAGGAGAGGGAGAGGGAAGGAAGAGGGGGGAGGGAAGAAGGAAAGGGGGGGCTGGCTCCCCTCCCAATTCGGATTGGGCTTGGGGGGGGCATGCCCCCTCCTTTGCTTCTTCTCCCTCCTTTCCACTAAGGCCCAATATGGCCCATATACCTCCCGGGGGGGTTCCGATAACCTCCCGGAGCTCCGGTATTGTTCCAATCTCACCCGGAACCTTTCCGGTGTCCAAATATAGTCGTCCAATATATCAATCTTTATGCCTCGAACATTTCAAGACTCCTCGTCAAGTCCCCAATCTCATCCGGGACTCCGAACTCCTTCGGTACATCAAAACTCATAAACTCATAATAAAACTGTCAACGAAACCTTAAGCGTGCGGACCCTACGGGTTCGAGAACTATGTAGACATGACCGAGACACGTTTCCGGTCAATAACCAATAGCGGAACCTGGATGCTCATATTGGCTCCTACATATTCTACGAAGATCTTTATCGGTCAAACTGCATAACAACATACGTTGTTCCCTTTGTCATCGGTATGTTACTTGCCCGAGATTCGATCGTCGGTATCCCAATACCTAGTTCAATCTCGTTACCGGCAAGTCTCTTTACTCGTTATGTAATACATCATTCCGTAACTAACTCATTAGCTACGTTGCTTGCAAGGCTTATAGTGATGTACATTACCGAGAGGGCCCAGAGATACCTCTCCGACAATCGGAGTGACAAAACCTAATCTCGAAATACGCAAACTCAATATGTACCTTTGGAGACACCTATAGAGCTCCTTTATAATCACCCAGTTACGTTGTGACGTTTGGTAGCACACAAAGTGTTCCTCCGATAAACGGGGGTTGCATAATCTCATAGTTGTAGGAACATGTATAAGTCATGAAGAAAGCAATAACAACATACTAAACGATCAAGTGCTAAGCTAACAGAATGGGTCAAGTCAATCACATCATTCTACTAATGATGTGATCCCGTTAATCAAATGACAACTCATGTCTATGGTTAGGAAACTTAACCATCTTTGATTAACGAGCTAGTCAAGTAGAGGCATACTAGTGACACTATGTTTGTCTATGTATTCACACATGTATTATGTTTCCGGTTAATACAATTCTAGCATGAATAATAAGCATTTATCATGAAATAAGGAAATAAATAATAACTTTATTATTGCCTCTTGGGCATATTTCCTTCAGTCTCCCACTTGCACTAGAGTCAATAATCTAGTTCACATCACCATGTGATTTAACACCAATATTCACATCTGTATGTGATTAATACCCATAGTTCACATCATCATGTGATCAACACCCAAAGGGTTACTAGAGTCAATAATCTAGTTCACATCATTATGTGATTAACAACCAAAGAGTACTAAGGTATGATCATGTTTTTCTCGTGAGAGAAGTTTAGTCAACGGGTCTGTCACATTCAGAGCCGTATGTATTTTGCAAATATTCTATGTCTACAATGCTCTGCACTGAGCTACTCTAGCTAATTGCTCCCACTTTCAATATGTATCCAGATTGAGACTTAGAGTCATCTGGATCGGTGTAAAAGCTTGCACCGATGTAACTCTTTACAACGGGCTCTTTTATCACCTCCATAATCGAGAAATATTTCTTTAGTCCTCACTAAGGATATTCTTGACCACTGTCCAGTGATCTACTCCTAGATCAAAATTGTATTCCCTTACCAAACTCAGAGCAAGGTATACAATAGGTCTGGTACATAGCATACTTTATAGAACCTATGACTGAGGCATAGGGAATGACTTTTCATTCTTTTCTATTTTCTGCCATGGTCGGGTTTTTGAGTCTTACTCAACTTCATACCTTGCAACACAGGCAAGAACTCTTTCTTTGACTGTTCCATTTTGAATTACTTCAAAATCTTATCAAGGTATGTACTCATTGAAAAATCTTATCAAGCGTCTTGATCTATCTTATAGATCTTGATGCTCAATGTGTAAGCAGCTTTATCGAGGTATTTCTTAGAAAAACTCTTATTCAAGTATCCTTTTATGCTATCTAGAATTTCTATATCATTTCCAATCAACAATATGTCATCTACATATAGTTTTAGAAATGGTCAGAGCTCCCACTCACCTTCTTGTAAATACAGGCTTCTCAAAAAATCTGTATAAAACTATATGCTTTGATCAACTCATCAAAGCGTATATTCCAACTCCGAGATGCTTGCACCAGTCCATAGATGGATCGCTGGAGCTTGCATATTTTGTTAGCTACTTTAGGATTGACAAAACCTTCCGGTTGCATCATATACAACTCTTCTTTAATAAATCCATTAAGGAATGTAGTTTTGACATCCATTTGCCAGATTTCATAAAATGTGGCAATTGCTAACATGATTCGGACAGACTTTTAAGCATCGATACGAGTGAGAAAATCTCATTGTATTCAACACCTTGAACTTTGTCAAAAACCTTTTTCGACAGGTCTAGCTTTGTAGATAGTAACACTACTATCAACGTCTGTCTTTCTCTTGAAGATCCATTTATTTGTAATGACTCACCGATCATCGAGCAAGTCAATCAAAGTCCATGATTTGTTCTCATACATGGATCCCATCTCAGATTTCATGGCCTCAAGCCATTTCGCAGAATCTGGGCTCATCATTGCTTCCTCATAGTTCGTAGGTTCGCCATGGTCAAGTAACATGACCTCCAGAATAGGATTACGTACCACTCTGGTGCGGATCTTACTGTGGTTGACCTACGAGGTTCGGTAGTAACTTGATTTGAAGTTTCATGATCAATATCATTAGCTTCCTCACTAATTGGTGTAGGAATCATAGGAACTGATTTTTGTGATGAACTACTTTCCAATAAGGGAGTAGGTACAGTTACCTCATCAAGTTCTACTTTCCTCCCACTCACTTCTTTTTAGAGAAACTCCTTCTCTAGAGAGGATCCATTTTTAGCAACAATATCTTGCCTTCGGATCTGTGATAGAAGGTGTACCCAACAGTCTCTTTTGGGTATCCTATGAAGACGCATTTCTCCGATTTGGGTTTGAGCTTATCAGGATGAAACTTTTTCATATAAGCATTGCAACCCCAATTTTTTAAGAAACGGCAGCTTAGGTTTACTGCTAAACCACGGTGTCGTCTCAATGGATTTTGACGGTGCCCTTTTTAATGTGAATGCAGCTATCTCTAATGCATAACCCTAAAACGATATTGGTAAATCGGTAAGAGACATCATTGATCGCACCATATCAAATAAAGTGCGGTTACGACGTTCGGACACACCGTTACACCGTGGTGTTCCAGGTGGCATGAGTTTTGTGAAACTATTCCACATTATTTTAACTGAAGGCCAAACTCGTAACTCAAATATTCATCTCCACAATCAGAATGCGGAAACTTTATTTTCTTTTTATGATGATTTTTCACTTCACTCTGAAATTCTTTGAACCTTTCAACTATTTCGGACTTATGTTTCATCAAGTGGATATACCCATATCTGCTCAAATCATCTTTGAAGGTCAGAAAATAACGATACCCGCCACGAGCCTTAATACTCATTGGACCGCATACATCGGTATGTATTATTTCCAACAAGTCAGTAGCTCGTTCCATTGTTCCGGAGAACGAAGTTTTAGTCATTTTTTTAAAAAGGCATGGTTCGCAAGCATCAAATGATTTATAACCAAGTGATTCTGAAAATCCATCTTTATGGAGTTTCTTCATGCGCGTTACACCGATATGACCCAAACGGCAGTGCCACAAATAAGTTGCACTATCATTATTAACTTTGCATCTTTTGGCATTAATATTATGAATATGTGTATCACTACGATTGAGAGCCAACAAACTATTTTCATTGGGTGTATGACCATTGAAGGTCTTATTCATGTAAACAGAATAACAATTATTCTCTGACTTTAAATGAATAACTCTATCACAATAAACATGATCAAATCATATTCATGCTCAACGCAAACGCCAAATAACATTTATTTAGGTTTAACACTAATCCCGAAAGTATAGGGAGTGTGCGATGATGATCATATCAATCTTGGAACCCCTTCCAACACACATCGTTACTTCACCCTCAACTAGTCTCTGTTTATTCTGTAACTCCTGTTTCGAGTTACTAATTTTTAGCAACCGAACAAGTATCAAATACCCAGGGGCTATGATAAACACTAGTAAGGTACACTTCAATAACCTGTATATCAAATATACCCTTGTTAACTTTCCCATCTTTCTTATCCACCAAATATTCAAGGCATTTCCGCTTCCAGTGACCATTTCCTTTGCAGTGTAAGCACTTAGTTTCAGGCTTCGGTCCAGCTTTGAGCTTCTTCGCGGGAGTGATAACTTGCTTGCCATTCTACTTGAAGTTCCCTTTCTTTCCCTTTGCCCTTTTCTTGAAACTAGTGGTCTTGTCAATCATCAACACATGATGCTCTTTCTTGATTTCTACCTTCGTCGATTTCAACATCACGAAGAGCTCGGGAATCGTTTTCGTCATCCCTTGCATACTATAGTTCATCATGAAATTCTAGTAACTTGGTGAGGGTGACTAGAGAACTTTGTCAATCACTATCTTATCTGGAAGATTAACTCCCACTTGATTCAAGCGATTGTAGTACCCAGACAATATGAGCACATGCTCACGAGTTGAGCGATTCTCCTCCATCTTTTAGCTATAGAACTTGTTGGAGACTTCATATCTCTCAACTCGGGTATTTTCTTGAAATATTAACTTCAACTCCTGGAATATCTCATATGGTCCATGACGTTCAAAAAGTCTTTGAAGTCCCGATTCTAAGCTGTTAAGCACGGTGCACTAAACTATCAAGTAGTCATCATATTGAGCTAGCCAAACGTTCATAACATCTGCATCTGCTCCTGCAATAGGTCTATCACCTAGCGGTGCATCAAGGACATAATTCTTCTGTGCAGCAATGAAGATAAACCTCAGATAACGGATCTAATCCGCATCATTGCTACTCATATCTTTCAACATAGTTTTTCTCTAGGAACATATCAAAATAAACATAGGGAAGCAACAACGCGAGCTATTGATCTACAACATAATTTGCAAAATACTACCAGGACTAAGTTCATGATAAATTTAAGTTCAACTAATCATATTACTTAAGAAGTCCCACTTAGACAGACATCTCTCTAGTCATCTAAGTGATCACGTGATCCAAATCAACTAAACCATGTCCGATCATCACGTGAGATGGAGTAGTTTTCAATGGTGAACATCACTATGTTGATCATATCTACTATATGATTCACGTTCGACCTTTCGGTCTCCGTGTTCCAAGGCCATATCTGTATATGCTAGGCTCGTCAAGTTTAACCTGAATATTCCGCGTGTGCGACTGTTTTGCACCCATTGTATTTGAACGTAGAGCCTATCACACCCGATCATCATGTGGTGTCTCAGCACGAAGAACTTTCACAGCGGTGCATACTCAGGGAGAACACTTCTTGATAATTAGTGAGAGATCATCTTAAAATGCTACCACCAATCAAAGCAAGATAAGATGCATAAAGGATAAACATCACATGCAATCAATATAAGTGATATGATATGGCCATCATCATCTTGTACTTGTGATCTCCATCTCCGAAGCACCGTCGTGGTCACCATCATAACCGGAGCGACACCTTGATCTCCATCGTAGCATCATTGTCATTTACGCCATCTATTGCTTCTACGACTATTGCTACCGCTTAGTGATAAAGTAAAGCAATTACAGGGCATTTGCATTTCATACAATAAAGCGACAACCATATGGCTCCTGCTAGTTGCTGATAACTTCGGTTACAAAACATGATCATCTCATATAATAAAATATAGCATCACGTCTTGACCATATCACATCACAACATGCCCTGTAAAAACAAGTTAGACTTCCTCTACTTTGTTGTTGCAAATTTTACGTGGCTGCTACGGGCTGAGCAAGAACCGTTCTTACCTACGCATGAAAACCACAACGATAGTTCGTCAAGTTAGTGTTGTTTTAACCTTCGCAAGGATCGGGCGTAGCCGCACTCGGTCAACTAAAGTTGGAGAAACAGACACCCGCCAGCCACCTGTGTGCAAAGCACGTCGGTAGAACCGGTCTCGTGTAAGCGTACGCGTAATGTCGGTCCAGGCCGCTTCATCCAACAATACTGCCGAACCAAAGTATGACATGCTGGTAAGCAGTATGACTTGTATTGCCCACAACTCACTTGTGTTCTACTCATGCATATAACATTTACGCATAAAACCTGGCTCGGATGCCACTATTGGGAAACGTAGTAATTTCAAAAAAAATCCTACGCACACGCAAGATCATGGTGATGCATAGCAACAAGAGGGAGAGTGTTGTCCATGTACCCTCGTAGCCTGAAAGCGGAAGCGTTAGAACAACGCGGTTGATGTAGTCATACGTCTTCATGGCCCAACTGATCAAGCACCGAAACTACGGCACCTCTGAGTTCTAGCACACGTTCAGCTCGATGACGATCCCCGTACTCCGATCTAGCAGAATTTCGGGGAAGAGTTCCGTCAGCACGACGGCGTGGTGATGGTCTTGATGTTCTACCGTCGTAGGGCTTCGCCTAAGCACCGCTACAATATTATCGAGGAGGACTATGGTGGAGGGGGGCACCGCACACGGCTAAGAGATCAAGAGATCAATTGTTGTGTCTATGGGGTGCCCCCTCCCCCGTATATAAAGGAGTGGAGGAGGGGCCGGCTAAGGGGGGTGGTGCGCCCTAGGGGGGAGTCCAACCCCAACCGGGAGTAGGACTCCCCCCTTTCCTATTAGGAGAGGGAGAGGGAAGGAAGAGGGGGGAGGGAAGACGGAAAGGGGGGCCGGCCCCCCTCCCAATTCGGATTGGGCTTGGGGGGGCGCCCCCTCCTTTGCTTCTTCTCCCTCCTTTCCACTAAGGCCCAATGAGGCCCATATACCTCCCGGGGGGTTCCGATAACCTTCCGAAGCTCCGGTATTGTCCCAATCTCACCTGGAACCTTTCCGGTGTCCAAATATAGTCGTCCAATATATCGATCTTTATGTCTCGACCATTTCGAGACTCCTCGTCAAGTCCCCGATCTCATCCGGCACTCCAAACTCCTTCAGTACATCAAAACTCATAAACTCATAATAAAACTGTCAACGAAACCTAAAGCGTGCGGACCCTACGGGTTCGAGAACTATGTAGACATGACCAAGACACGTTTCCGGTCAATAACCAATAGCGGAACCTGGATGCTCATATTGGCTCCCACATATTCTATGAAGATCTTTATCGGTCAAACCGCATAACAACATACGTTGTTCCCTTTGTCATCGGTATGTTACTTGCCCGAGATTCGATCGTCGGTATCCCAATACCTAGTTCAATCTTGTCACCGACAAGTCTCTTTACTCGTTATGTAATACATCATTCCATAACTAACTTATTAGCTACATTGCTTGCAAGGCTTATAGTGATGTGCATTACCGAGAGGGCCCAGAGATACCTCTCCGACAATCGGAGTGACAAAACCTAATCTCAAAATACGCCAACTCAACATGTACCTTTGGAGACACCTATAGAGCTCCTTTATAATCACCCAGTTACGTTGTGACTTTTGGTAGCACACAAAGTGTTCCTCCTGTAAATGGGAGTTGCATAATCTCATAGTTGTAGGAACATGTATAAGTCATGAAGAAAGCAATAGCAACATACTAAACAATCAAGTGCTAAGCTAACAGAATGGGTCAAGTCAATCACATCATTCTCCTAATGATGTGATCCAGTTAATCAAATGACAACTCATGTCTATGGTTAGGAAACTTAACCATCTTTGATTAACGAGCTAGTCAAGTAGAGGCATACTAGTGACACTATGTTTGTCTATGTATTCACACATGTATTATGTTTCCGGTTAATACAATTCTAGCATGAACAATAAACATTTATCATGAAATAAGGAAATAAATAATAACTTTATTATTGCCTCTAGGGCATATTTCCTTTAGTTTGATCCTGTATGAGCCGGAGAACCAAATCACCTTCTTGAAAGGTTCTAGAATTAACCCGACGGCTGTGATAACGGCGCATGTCCTGTTGGTAAATCACCGAGCGGGCTACTGCAAAGTCACACTTTTCATCTAACAAGTCAAGTGCATCCTGACGGGCTTGTTCGTTATAAGATTCAATGTAACCGCCACACGGGGCGAGTCATGACGGATGTCACTAGGTAGAACAGCCTCTGCTCCATAAACCATGAAAAAAGGCGTGTAACCCGTAGATCTGTTGGGGGTAGTATTGATACTCCATATCACAGAAGGTAACTCCTCCACCCAACAACCCGGCGTCCGTTGCAAAGGAACCATAAGCCGGGGTTTGATCCCTTTCAAGATTTCCTGATTGGCCCTCTCAGCTTGACCATTGGATTGAGGGTGAGCTACTGATGAAACATCAAGCTGGATATGCTCATGTTGACAGAACTCCTCCATGGCACCCTTGGACAGATTAGTACCATTGTCAATTATAATGCTGAATGGAAAGCCAAAGTGAAAGATCACCTTTTTCATGAATTGAACCGCTGTGGCTGCATCACACTTACTAACTGGCTCTGCCTCAACCCAATTTTTGAATTTGTCAACCGCCACCAAGAGGTGGGTCTTTTTATCTTTGGATATTTTGAAAGGTAATTGGAATCATCCTCAATTCTTGAGTCGGCACGTGAGCCCGTCATGAGAATTTCTGACAATCGTCACATTTACTGACCAGATCCTCCGCATCAGCATGAGCCGTCAGCCAATAAAACCCATGACAAAAAACCTTGGCCACAAGGGACTTTGAACCGGCATGATGGCCACAATCTCCTTCATGAATCTCACGAAGAATTTCTTGCCCTTCCTCAGGAGAAACACAATGCTGAAATGCCCCGGTGACACTACGGTGATGCAACTCGCCATTCGCAATTGTCATTGACTTAGACCGCCGGGTTATCTGCCTGGCCAAGGTTTCATCCTCAGGCAACTCGCCCCAGGTCATGTAAGCCAAATATGGCACTGTCCAATCTGGGACGACGTGAAGAGTCGCCACCAATTGCGCTTCTGGGTCAGGAACAGCCAAATATTCCTCTGTAGGCAACTTGACAGAAGGGTTATGCAGAATATCCAAGATGGTATTAAGTGGCACCGGCTTACGCTGAGACCCCAGCCGGCTTAAAGCATCAACCGCCTCATTTTTTCTGCGATCAATGTGCTCCACTTGGTAACCCTTGAAGTGTCCAGCAATGGCATCAACCTCACAGCGACAAGCCGCCATGAGAGGATCCTTGGAATCCCACTTGCCTGATACTTGTTGAGCCACAAAATCTGAGTCGCCAAAGCACCTTACCCGGCTTAAGCTCATCTCTTTAGCCATCTGAAGACCATGGAGCAAGACCTCATACTCAGCTGCATTCACTACAAAAAAACACACATCCGTGACATTTTGGGCCGAACGAATTTTTTTCCTGTCATACTTATGACACTTCTATGATGATAATTGTGACAAAACTCGGTATCATCATAGATGTGGTGGGCTCCTCCTTCTATAACAAAAAATCATGACAGAAAATGGGCTTTTTGTCCTAGGCGGGCTGGAGACGTAGCTGCATGACATTCTTTGGGCCGTCCATGACAAAAAAAACGTGGTAGAAGCGAGGGCGAGGAAAATTTTGGCGAGTTCCCGGTTACGGTGGGAGGTCGGGGCCGAGCGATGCGCGTTTCTCTTGTACACATACGCGCGTGTGTGCGAGGCGTTGGCTCTAACTGAACCCGAGCGAGGCGTTGGGCTCTAACTGAACCCGAGCGGTTGCACTGCAGGTTACGCGTTACTGAACCCGAGCGATCGATCGATGGCTGTGAACTGAACCCAATCGAGCGATTCCTTCACTACTGCTGCTAGCTGAAGCCGATCGATGCTGCCTCTAGATGAATAGTTAGCGTTGCGGGGGGGGGGGTGGATGAACAGTTAGTGATGGGGTGGATGAATAGGCCCCATGGCATTGCCTCTGGATGAATAGGACCCCGATCGATCGAGCTGGTTGGGCTGGATGAACAGGACCCCTTGGAGGGCTGGAGGAACAGGACAACACCGTGGAGGGCTAGATGAACAGTAGATGGTGGAGGGGGTGCCCGTGGAAGGGTGGTTGAACAGGAGCCCGTGGAGGGGTGGTTGAACAGTAGCCGATGGAGTAGCACGCGGTGGAGGCTGGATGAACAGGAGCCCGTGGTGGCTGGAGGAGGTCGACGGTAGCCCGTGGAGGCTGGAGGAGGTCGACGGTGGAGATGAACATTATCCCGTGGAGTCCCGTTTTGCGGTACGCCACACCCCTCCCGATGAACAGGACCCCCATTTCGACCGTAGCGCTCCAACACAAGTCCGTTTCGTCCGTTTTGCGGTACGCCACACCCCTCCCGATCAACAGGACCCCCGTTTTGACTATAGGAGGTCCGTTTCCTCCGTTTTGCGGTACTCCAGACCCCTCCCGATGAATAGGACCCCGTTTCGAATGTGGCCGGTCGAACACAAGGCCGTTTCCTCCGTTTTGCGGTACGCCATGCCTCGTTTCCATCGCCTGTTCCATCCAAGCCCTCCCGATGAACAAGACGACGCATTCTGTTCCGACCCAGCCGGTTGGCTCCCCATGAACACGACGATGATGTTTCTCCGTTCCGACCCAGCCATGTACAAGAGCCCTAGCCGTACGTATGCGCGAGTAGGCGTTCGAGACCCCGCCCCTATGTACACATACGTGGCCGTATTTTCTTTCTTGCACACTAGCTGCTGTACTTACGTGTACATGCTACGTGCGCGCCTCTACTACGGCACGTGCGCGCCTCTACATCCACCAGTATGTACGTACACATTTTCGGCCAGAATGACAATGCTACGTACACTTTGACCAGGTGGGTCTCAACTGTCAGGCACTTCCTTGCGTGCGAAGATGTAGCAGGTGGGTCCCAGCAGTCAGGGGGGCGAATCATTTTTTTTTCGGACGCACTTCCTTGCATGCAAAGATGTAGCTGGTGGGTCCCAGCAGTCAGGGGGGCGAATCATTTTTTTCAGGACGCACTTCCTTGCGTGCGAAGATGTAGCCAGTGGGTCCCAGCAGTCAGGGGGAAACGTTTTTTTTTCGCGAAATACAGTGGCCCGTCCGGTGGGTCCTAGCTGTTAGGTGGAGGAATCATTATTTTCACGTAATAAGGAGGCACTTCCATGCTGCGGCCATGGACCCAGCTGTCAGCCTCTCCACGTACAGTCCACATCCGATGGAAGTCGTTCCTTGACCATGTTGACCACGCCCCGCCGAGAGCACCACGGCAGTGGACGACGGCGAGGCCTAGGAAGGGGACAACGCGGAGACGGGGAAGACGCGGCAGTGGATGCCCACGCGGAGAGGAGTACGAGGGTTCACTAGTTCGGCTGCGGTGCGAGGCTGCCGTCACTGCAGAATAACAGGGGGTGTGGGTGAGTGGAGGGATAGCCTGGCCAGCGGTGCGAGTAGTAGGGGGCGGTGAGGCCTCCGCAGCAGCACAACCGGCCACGGGAGGCGAGAGCAAGCGGCATGACTGGCGCTGCTTTGGGCGGCTGGAGCAAGAAGACCAGAGGTTGAAGAAGCACGACGGCCGTTGGATGGACATTGTACGGTCACTGGAGCTAGAATCGTTTATATTGACTAAGTTGACAAAGCCCTTGGTATGTCAACTTAGTAGGCCCACAGGTCAGCTTCGAAACGGTGCGCCCTAGATGTCAGGGGGAGGAATCATTTTTTGGGAGGGTGAAGCTAGAATATCACAGATTGAAGAAGAAGCACGGCATCCATTGGATGGACATCCAACGGCCACTACTGCTAGAACCGTGTGTTGACTATAAGTTGACAAAGCCTTGCATACGCGTCAACTCTCTTTTTTTAGGGGACGCGTCCACTTAGTAAGGCCACAAGTGTGTGGCAGAGAACTTATAGCCCATTTGAGATTTGTAAGAATGTGCTGCCCATTTTTGAATTCTAATAGAATTTACTACAGCCCATTTACACTTTGTTAAAAGTACAACCCATTTCAACCAACCGTTCAAAACAGAATTCAATAAAATTTCCCACATTTTGATGGGATCCAAAATATTTTTATCCCAAAATTTCTAGTCAGATTAAATACAATTTCAATATAAATTTATATTACGTAAAAACCCAGCAAAACATTGCGCTTGCAACAATTAATGAAATTAAAATTTTCAATATCCAAAAATAATATTTATAAAGCAATTACATGTTTGGTGCATTTTTTTAATAGTTACTGCCCAGTTTTTATAATTACATCCCTTTTATTATTTCTTAAAGCCCATTTTCTTGTTAAGCCTAATGCATCCCTCCTAGGAAAGATTTGCAGCCCAGCGGGGCGGAGAATAACAACCTGACCTTGCCTGGGTATTCCTAAAAAAGTATAGCTGGGCTAGCCATTTTCAGCTTGAAAAAAATTAATATCTGGGCTGGATATCTGGCCTGGGCTAGACGGGCCATAGCCTGCCCAGTTAATACCTGCAACGATATTTTCATTGTTGTTCAGAGGAGAAAAATTTATATCTGGGCTAAACATCAAAAAACTCTGCAGAGCTCACACCTCAAAAACACAAATACTGCTCGAGCTGCTTGGTCCCAGCTGTCGGCCGCTTCTTGTGCAATTCTCTCGTTTATTGACTACATAGGTTGACAATGGTGTGGGACCGTGATGTCAGGAAACCAAGAGGAAGCAAAAAAA